>NW_027044865.1:0-21123 GCF_964019385.1 Sycon ciliatum | reverse complement strand
ACGTTGGTTAACAATCAAAGCATTTTTTGAGAAGGTGACCTAGCACGTTGGACACAGCTGGCTGATTTCATCTCATTATCTCGATATACGCAAACAATTCCGGCCAAAGGGCTCACTGTAATTTGGCTCTACGAATATGGAAGCAGACCGCGTGTGGTCCGTTGAATCTCACTAACCTCGTCTAGCATAACTGGCCAAGCGTTCTCTTCGTGGTAGTTTGCAAGGTCACATTGACAAGCAAAGCTGTTTTTGAAAGGGTGACCTGACTTGTTGGACACCGCCCGCTGATTTCATCTCATTGTCTGTGTCGAAGCTTCAACTGACAGTGGGCATAGGGAGAACAAGGCTTTCGCAACCATTCGTGACGTAGCTATTGAAGACTCTTGCCAACCGTTGTGTAAATCCTTGTCGAATGTGCGGCGAAGCTTAAGGTGGCAGCCTGGTCGTAAAATCACTGAAACCTCAAATTTTTAAATTCATATCGAGTGCTACATCAGTTGAAAGAGCATGAACAGCTTGCAAAATCTCTGAAATTTGGTCTCGATCGGACCAGCCGTTCAAGAGGTATGGCCGAAAATGTGCCCATGCAAGGAAAGATGTTTTTGTTGCACGCGGTCATTTGTTGTCATTTGAATGTGAGCAGACAGTGCGCAACTTGTCGTATCATGGAAACACGCGAAAGTGTGCAGAATTTTGCTCCAAGTCCAAAAATCACGTTTTTTAGCCATGTACTGGGCTGCACGGCGGTGGGCTTCGCCCACGGCCGTGCAGCAGGACTTTTGCCAACACACACGTGACGTGGCAGATATGTGGCTTGATTATTGTAGTTGGCGTTGATTAAGTGACTTTGGCAAGCTTGAGTCGTGTCAAGAAGTCAGGTAGGATTCAGTACTAGGCAGTAGTGGAACGTGAGTGGTAGTCTTTGCCGATTTTGGAGGGTATCCTGGATTCGGTTTGAAGCGCTGTGGAAATGACTTGCTGTGGAGGTCCCAGGACTGGATGTTGTATCAAAGGTACGACCTCGTAACACGCCCTGAACCTAAAAAAAATTCAAAAATTGACTTGGGTCCGTGGGAGTCTGTGACAGAATGCCCACTCCTGCCGTTATGACAGAATACAGGGCCACGTTGAAGGGCCCTATCCCACCACTCATGGCTGCTTCTGGACGTTTTTTAGGTTTGGATCCTGCACACGGACAGAATTGGTTAGAAAATGTGAAAAAATTGTAAATGTATTTGTTTGGCGCCTGTGTGGCTCGCCAACGGTGGCACTCTGCCGGAATGTTTGAGGTTTTTCGGCCTGTAAAGCCTGTCAGTGAGGCGCAAGAACTTTTAAATCATGTCCAGAGGGCCAGCATAGTGGCAGGAGTGTGTGGTGCAAATTTCACTCAAATCCATTGAGAGACACCAAAGTTACGGTCAATTGAATGCCACATGAAATTTAGGACCCGGCTGCTACCTTAAAATATAATGACAGAAATCAAAGCCAGAAGGCAAACGTGTTCTTACTCAGAAACCATCCACTTCCTATGTGTGGCCAGCACATCTCTCTGCGTTGCACCAGGAAAGACACATTCTCTTTAGCAGAAATGGCTCGCCTGTGGAAATCCAAAACGGTGGAGTTGATCACACTTTTCATTTCTCGGTAAATTGATCCTCATATGTACCTGATGCCGTGGCATGCAAACGTCCACTTACTGTATGTGCCCAGCACATCTCCCTCCGTTGCATCAGTTCAGTCACATTCTCTTTGGCAGCAATGGCTCCCCTGTAAAAAGCCAAAGCTGTGAAGTCGATCCCCCCCCCCCCTTTCGTCTATTGGTGAATTGATCCTCAGATACCTGATGCTGTGTCATGCAAACGTTGTTGAACAGTTATGTCAGCGAAGGCAACACTGCGAATATTGAAGCTGAAGGATTGCTGCTAACCAGCGTGTGTCGTGCTGCACCAAGATCTCCTCCGGCTGCCATTGCTGGTGGCCTTTCGAGGATCTCAAATGTTGTGAATACGACGACAAATCCTGACAGTTCGGACATCTCCGATGGCGTTCTCCACCATGGTGATTGTGTGTGTGTGTGTGTGTGTGTGCGTGTGTGTGTGCGTGTGTGTATATCTTGTGGGTGGCCCTTGACAAAATGCACGCTTTCGAGATGTATCAACACCTTTTGATTTTCCAATAATTTTTATAAGAAAAGGGTTTGCTCCCCACACCGGAGCTCGCGCTATTCCGCCGACGTTACTTGACACTTGACTGACTCACGACTGCCATACAGAGCACACGAGAAGTCCATCGAACCTTCGACTCGGCAAACCTGCAAGAAAGCACCACTCCCTGCTCAATACACAGTGTTTCGGGGAATTCACCCCTCATCAGTTGAGCTTGAGTAGGCTGAGGAAGATTGTGCCTGAAGAGCACCACTTATATAGTGCTCTCCAGGCACGACCATCACCAGGGATACAAACTTACAGAGACGCTCCGTTTTCAGCGCGCCAAACACCTCGTGAACACCAGATAGCAGCGTGAGTCAGTGTCGCTCCTGGACGGTGAGACAGACGTCGAGGACCCTCGGTCATTCGCAACGCTGTCACCTCCAAACCAACTAGTCGCAAGCCCGCGCTGGGCACAACAGTACGAAGTAGTGGTTGCGACCTCGGCGATGATTTGTAAGAAAAGGGTTTGCTCCCCACACCGGAGCTCGCGCTATTCCGCCGACTTTACTTGACACTTGACTGACTCACGACTGCCATCCAGAGCACACGAGAAGTCCATCGAACCTTCGACTCGGCAAACCTGCAAGAAAGCACCACTCCCTGCTCAATACACAGTGTTTCGGGGAATTCACCCTTCATCAGTTGAGCTTGAGTAGGCTGAGGAAGAGTGTGCCTGAAGAGCACCACTTATATAGTGCTCTCCAGGCACGACCATCACCAGGGATACAAACTTACAGAGACGCTCCGTTTTCAGCGCGACAAACACCTCGTGAACACCAGATAGCAGCGTGAGTCAGTGTCGCTCCTGGACGGTGAGACAGACGTCGAGGACCCTCGGTCATTCGCAACGCTGTCACCTCCAAACCAACTAGTCGCAAGCCCGCGCTGGGCACAACAGTACGAAGTAGTGGTTGCGACCTCGGCGATGATTTGTAAGAAAAGGGTTTGCTCCCCACACCGGAGCTCGCGCTATTCCGCCGACTTTACTTGACACTTGACTGACTCACGACTGCCATCCAGAGCACACGAGAAGTCCATCGAACCTTCGACTCGGCAAACCTGCAAGAAAGCACAACTCCCTGCTCAATACACAGTGTTTCGGGGAATTCACCCCTCATCAAGTAAAGTCGGCGGAATAGCGCGAGCTCCGGTGTGGGGAGCAAACCCTTTTCTTACAAATCATCGCCGAGGTCGCAACCACTACTTCGTACTGTTGTGCCCAGCGCGGGCTTGCGACTAGTTGGTTTGGAGGTGACAGCGTTGCGAATGACCGAGGGTCCTCGACGTCTGTCTCACCGTCCAGGAGCGACACTGACTCACGCTGCTATCTGGTGTTCACGAGGTGTTTGTCGCGCTGAAAACGGAGCGTCTCTGTAAGTTTGTATCCCTGGTGATGGTCGTGCCTGGAGAGCACTATATAAGTGGTGCTCTTCAGGCACAATCTTCCTCAGCCTACTCAAGCTCAACTGATGAGGGGTGAATTCCCCGAAACACTGTGTATTGAGCAGGGAGTGGTGCTTTCTTGCAGGTTTGCCGAGTCGAAGGTTCGATGGACTTCTCGTGTGCTCTGGATGGCAGTCGTGAGTCAGTCAAGTGTCAAGTAAAGTCGGAGGAATAGCGCGAGCTCCGGTGTGGGGAGCAAACCCTTTTCTTACAAATCATCGCCGAGGTCGCAACCACTACTTCGTACTGTTGTGCCCAGCGCGGGCTTGCGACTAGTTGGTTTGGAGGTGACAGCGTTGCGAATGACCGAGGGTCCTCGACGTCTGTCTCACCGTCCAGGAGCGACATTGACTCACGCTGCTATCTGGTGTTCACGAGGTGTTTGTCGCACTGAAAACGGAGCGTCTCTGTAAGTTTGTATCCCTGGTGATGGTCGTGCCTGGAGAGCACTATATAAGTGGTGCTCTTCAGGCACAATCTTCCTCAGCCTACTCAAGCTCAACTGATGAGGGGTGAATTCCCCGAAACACTGTGTATTGAGCAGGGAGTGGTGCTTTCTTGCAGGTTTGCCGAGTCGAAGGTTCGATGGACTTCTCGTGTGCTCTGGATGGCAGTCGTGAGTCAGTCAAGTGTCAAGTAAAGTCGGCGGAATAGCGCGAGCTCCGGTGTGGGGAGCAAACTCCTTTCTTACAAATCATCGCCGAGGTCGCAACCACTACTTCGTAATAATTTTATGTTATGGAAAGGAAAAGGACATAATTATGGATACGAGTTAAGAGTAACTCTCCATCACTGTAACGTGATACTATATACAGTCAGAAAGTGCAATAACTAGGCACAAAACGGACAAGAGTACTGAGACATTCGACGTCCTGACACCCACCTTCAACACATCTCCGTAGCGCTAACCGACAGCCTTCCAACTTGGAAGGTTCAAGGTTATGGAAATACCAAAGAGGGGAAGGCAAGCGCAACGAAAACCAGCAAAAGCTACAGTCCCAACGAAACAAAGAATGTCGAGTGTTACTGGACGATGACGAGACCAGTACGATATTTGACAAAGCGGTCTAACTACAATTTGAAGCAGCAAAGCAGCACACCATCCAACTTGGGTGGGTCATAAATATCCAAGATAAGTATAGAAAGGGGAAGCTTTGCGAAAACGAACTGTACAAGCCGAAAGCCAAACTTCTACAGTACTCCTCATGCATGACATTGTGATGGACAAGTTGACTACAAAACAAGTTGTTTCACACGACGTACGTTTCGCCGTGCGGTTCGTGACGGCTCATCAGGTGTGCAATTTGAAACTCGGATGTTGAGCCATAAATAGATGTGGAAAGGACATATGGATACGAGTTAAAAGTAAATCTCCATCACTGTAACTGAATACTATATACAGTCAGAAAGTGCAATAACTAGGCACAAAACTGACAAGAGTACTGAGACATTCGACGTCCTCCTAGCTTCAACACATCTCCGTCGAATGTCTCAGTACTCTTGTCAGTTTTGTGCCTAGTTATTGCACTTTCTGACTGTATAATAGTATCCAGCTACAGTGATGGAGAGTTTTAACTCGTATCCATATGTCCTTTCCTTTCCACATCTATTTATGGCTCAACATCCGAGTTTCAAATATTCATGTTATGTTGTACTAATGAAACACAATCCAGAAAGGTACTAATAAAAGGAAATGGAGTGAGAAGAAACAACACCTATGAAAATGATAATCCTAGCACTAAGGTAATAACAGGAAAAACTGCGAAAGCACTTAACGAATTTGTAAGGACTACTAATATGTATACTGTTACACAAAATATGACACCATGGCCAACCAGGGCCAAACAGACAGAACAAGCTGCTACAAAAACAATTTCAAACGAATAATGCTGTCCTTCTGGACACACAGATTAGGCTTATGAATACGTTGACAAACAGCTTCTAACACACTCAACTGCAACTTATAACCATGACGAGCACGGCACAAAACAGAAAAAGAAGAATCAGAATAAACCTTGCAGCAATCAGGACGAGATACAAGATGCTTATACACTGATGACTTCCTACTAGAAAACACACGCTCGCACCCACTCTTACTCACACAATCATTCTCGCTATCACACTCACCGGACTCACTGGACTCACTGCAGAATCCTCCTCAACGACGTCCCGCTTTGGAGAAATCAGGTCCCGCCTCCTCCCATCCCTCGTGTCACGTTCCTGTTGTGTATTCCGTTGGCTCGGTACTTCCGTACTGAAATAGTTCATGGTGTAATTAGCAGTTGTTCTTCTGGGTCTCGTTGATATCGAGGTAGGTATTGTTGTCGTCTCTGCCGGTGATGCAGCAAGCAATGATGACGCAATCGTGTCTGCATGCAACACACGTGGCGTCGCCAAAGCCACATCCACCTCCGCTGGTGGAGGGAGTGACTTGGTCATGGCCGCGGGAGCCAATGGTGGACTTGCCGAGTGGGACGCTAGGTCCTGTGTTGGCGGAGGTAGTGGTTGTTTACGGGGTCTTCCCCCCGTGGGACGCTCCAGTTGCTCGTCATGGTTTTAAGTTGCAGTTGAGCGTGTTAGAAGCTGTTTGTCAACGTATTCATAATCCTAATCTGTGTGTCCAGACGGACAGCATTATTCGTTTGAAATTTTTTTAGTAGCAGCTTGTTCTGTCTGTTTGGCCCTGGTTGGCCATGGTGTCATATCTTGTGGCACAGTATACTAGCAGTCCTTACAAGTTCGTTAAGTGCTTTCGAAGTTTTTCCTGTTATTACCTTAGTGCTAGGATTATTTCAACCCAATTATACTATCTTTCTGTACACACAAATTAGGCTTGTACAGACGCTGATAGATAGCTTCCAACACTTTTAACTGTAGTCCATAACCATGACGACCACGGCACAATACAGTGAACGAAGAGTCGGAATACGCACCGCAACAATCAGGACTAGCCAGCAGATGATTGTACACTGAAGACTTGCTACCACGAAACCTACGCACAACACTAACACTCTCACCGGCACTCTCACCATCACTCCCATCACTGCTCTCCGACTCACTGCTCCCTCCGCCGTCCGTTCCATCCTCCGCTTCCTCTGTACTCTCTCTGTCTCGTCCATCCCGCCTGACCGGGTCCATTGAACTCAACTCGGCCGTCCCCCTGCAATCACGTCCCTCCTTTCGCCCTCGTCCACTGAGTGCGTAGCTTCTGTTGTAGTTGGCTGTTGATCGTCTTGGTCTTTCAATTATGGGCTTGGATGGTGGATTAGTTGTGGTTGCTGTAGATTGCGTTGTTGGTGTTGGTGTGGGAGTTACTGATCTGCAAGGTGGGTCTTTTTGAGTCGGCATTTGTAGTGTTAATGCAGCTGTCAGTGTTGCTCGCGGTCTGCCACTGGCAAGCTCCACCGCCGCAAGAACCGATGGCGGAGGATCAGGAGGAGGCAGTGGGACCGGGACCGCAAGCGGCACCGCCCCAGCCAAAGCCGCCGGGGGCACTGACGAGGGAACCACCGACGGCCGGAGCAAAGGCGGCGACACAAGCCGACCCGATGAGCCACCACGCCCATTCTCCTCCTCCACCGCCACCAACGACGGCGGAGCAAGCACAGTCTGTGAGCCAGGATCCGCGGGTTGTGTAGGCAACGGCTGTGTGGTTAATGGTTGTTTTCTAGGTCGCCCTCGCTTCGGTCTTTGTTGTTGTGCGCAAGGTGGAAGTATGTGACGTGGTGTGTGTTGTTTGATGCGTGCGTTCAGGTGCTGAACAGTCCTACCAACATACCGACTAGCGCATTGTCGGCATTCAAAGTTGTAAATAAGATGACTTAGGTGATGGGCTGGTAGGACATCCTTCCGCACCGTAAACGCACGCATCGTCGTAAAGACTGGCACAAAGTGTACTGCGTAGTATGTTCGACGAACAACAGACTTGACGGCACTACAAACTTTAGTCGACTCCTGCCCTTTCCACGGCAAACATAAATAAACGGGACAACGAGCCGGACCAATCATAGGAGCCTTCGTAGTTTGTTCGACTTTCAACAACTTCTGCAACAAAAACTCAGGGTACCCGTTCTTGACAAAAACTGACCGGAGAAAATCAAGCTCTTCCTGCAGCTTACTGGACGAACAAATACGCTTCGCACGATCTACAAGGTTACGCACTAAGTTTACTTTTTTTTTGAGACGAACAATAAGAGTCATATACAATGTACTGACCAGTAAACGTCGGCTTTCGATAAACGGTGGTCAGCACGTCACTACTCGTTTTTTCCACAAGCACATCTAGAAATGACAATTTGTTGGACTGTTCATGCTCACATGTAAAACGAAGGGCAGGGTGAATACTATTCAACACGTCAAGAAACTCGTTACTACGCTCCTCATTATCAAAATATGTGAATGAGTCGTCCACGAAACTTACATAAAGGTCAGGCCACAATGAATCATCAACTTTCGACTCACAGTAACCGACAAACACGTTTGCCAATACCGGACCAAGGGGCGAACCCATCGCAACACCATCGACTTGTTTGTACATGACATTGTCGAACGAAAACTCAACACCAGTTGTGACCAGCAACAACAACCGTCTAAACGCACTTTCAGATAACCAAGGAGTGTCAACGTCATCATTACGGTAAAAAACATCCATGCAGATGTCGACAGTTTCTTCAATCGGCACATTAGTAAATAAGCTGACGACGTCAAACGAACACATGTGTGCGTTGGATGGTACAGGCTTCTTGCGGAGCTTCTCAACGAAATCAAAACTGTCTTTTACAGTGCGCTTGCAGTAGTAGTCCTGCACTGGTTGTAAGTAAATACACAGCCACTTGGAGAATAGAATATTGGGGTGAAGCCGTCATGGAAACGATGAGACGTACTGGACATGTGGGCTTGTGTATTTTTGGTAAGCCATATAGCCTAGGCCGGAGGGTGCCTAGGCTATATGGACCCGGTCAGGCGGGATGGACGAGACAGAGAGAGTACAGAGGAAGCGGAGGATGGAACGGACGGCGGAGGGAGCAGTGAGTCGGAGAGCAGTGATGGGAGTGATGGTGAGAGTGCCGGTGAGAGTGTTAGTGTTGTGCGTAGGTTTCGTGGTAGCAAGTCTTCAGTGTACAATCATCTGCTGGCTAGTCCTGATTGTTGCGGTGCGTATTCCGACTCTTTGTTCACTGTATTGTGCCGTGGTCGTCATGGTTATGGACTACAGTTAAAAGTGCTAGGATTATCATTTTCATAGATGTTTTGTCTTCTCACTCCATTTCTCTTTATTAGTATCCATGTTATTTTCTTGTTAAATGTAAGAATGAAAGTTCTTTTTTGTCATTGTCTTTCTTTCTGTTTTCATACTAGCAGCACCGATATCAGCTCCGCAGTCGTTGGGACGTGCAATATATCCACGTTGCAGAGGATCTCTACATAGGTAGCTGCCTGACTAGTCTCAACGAAAACCTTATTTGGGACATTATGAACTGCGAATCCGGCATATGCAATTTATATACCGTGAGGTTTTACACTATCGTCCTCACCAGATCATCTTTGTGATGTTTTGGATGCGTTTAAGTACAAGACAATGTCGGAGGTTGTTCCGCACTTCCTTTCATCAAGCCACTTCCACATGCTGCATTTTTTAAGGCAATTGTATTGGATTCATCCCCCGAGCACTACATTGTATTTTGAGCGTATCCTAGGTAGAGATCAACCCTATGAATTCTATCAATATTTGAGCGAGGGACTACAGAAACCACCCTATGGCACTTTTTGGCGAAAAAAAAAATTTTCTCTCAAAATGTTGGTATGGTGTGGTAATGTGCTCAAACAAAATTTCAAGTTGATCTGCGATGGTAAAATGTGCCTAACCATATTTATATTATTTAATAATGGCATATCAATTGAGCGATATAGAGCAAATTTATGTACACAGTATGTAATGTTCTTTGTATATCTTCATTCTTGCTAGTTAGGCAGTTCAAATGTATAGTGAACTATGCCCTCAGCTTCATCCAGTGACGCCTGCGCGCCGTCCACTAAATCTCGGTAGTACTGCCGCTCCTCTTGTGCTAGCTATGTGTGCGAACGCAGGGCCTGGACACTACATTCCGTCTCTTCCTCTGTAGGGGCGACACAAATTTTGTACCGAAGATTGTCACACAGTGCGCATACGTCTGTCCTTGGCTTCATCACTTTGATGTGTGCTGCCTGTCTCCTCCAAATGTGGCAAAATGACCTGTAATGAACAGGTGAATACTGTGTGACGGTCTTGGTGTAGATGTTGTATGCAGACTTCTTGTTCTTGGATGCTGGTAAGTATACTGGAGGGTCCTCAGCACGACCTCGCTCCGCTGCAGGTTGAGGTAGACCGTACATGTTAGCATAATTATGACTAAACGAGAGAGCTTGGAAGCTCAGGGCCCTACGCTATGCTCTTTTGCCTTGATGACCTAGACAAAAAAAGCATAGGGATGTTTAAAATTCTTTAAAAAATTCCTTTTTTTTAAGACATAACCTGGGATTCGAACCCGCACTATCGCGCGCCCTGCATGCATCCCCCGATACACTTCACATACATACTAATTCTTCCAAGTTGCTTCACGTTATGATCTTTAGTATGTATGCGAAGTGTATCGTGGATGCATGCAGGGCGCGCGATAGTGCGGGTTCGAATCCCAGGTTATGTCTTAAAAACGAGAGAGCTTGGAAGCTCAGGGCCCTGCGCTATGCTTTGTTGCCTAGCTCATCGTGCATGTTGTTAGAACTGATGGAAATGCTTTTTCCTTTGATTAGCTAAATCATTGTTTTGCAAAAACGTTTCAATGAGATACTGAAGTACAAGTAACGTCTTCTGCATAGCTATGGGACCGACGCTGACTCTGCCGATGACGGGCGTTCTGGAGTCGACGGGATGTCTGTCCTGACGTTTCCTGGGACCAGCGCTGACTCTGCCAATCACGGGCGTTCTTCTTCTTCTTCTTCTTCTTCTTCTTCTTCTTATTATTATTATTATTATACTGACGGCAACTAACATCCATTCTGATTGCATTTACTCGTCTCCCTACTTCGTATTTCTTTCCAGAAAATCTCCCCATACAGCAGGGAGTCGTTTACATAATATGACTCCCTGCTATGCATCTACATGACTGTATATACGTTATAATTATTATGCTATCGGCCTACATGCGATTTCCGGGCTGGTCGACAGGCGGCCCAGCCAGCCTGCTAGTGGGATCTCGGCCTCGCACACAAATCCACACAAAATTTAATGTTACTGCACTGAATGCATTCCCCCATACACTTCGCATATATACTCATTCTCTTGATGGTACCGTACTCTTGATGATACGGGACAGGTACGGGATAGCGCCAGGCATGTCGATGGCACAAACAAACAAAAATATTGTGGCCAGCTGTCTTTGCTGGTACGGTACAGTACGGGATAGATACAAAATAGCGCCAGGCGTGACACAAACAAACAAACACACAAACAAACACCAAACGAGAGAGCTTGGAAGCTCAGGGCCCTACGCTATGCTTTTTTGCCTTGATGACCTAGACAAAAAAAGATCATAGGGATGTTATAAATTTTTTTTAAATCCTCTTTTTTTAAAGACATAACCTGGGATTCGAACCCGCACTATCGCGCGCCCTGCATGCATCCCCGATACACTTCGCATACATACTAATTCTTCCAAGTTGTTTCACAATGTGATCTGATGGCAAAAAAGCATAGGATGTTATACATTTTTCAATTCTCCTATTTTTTCAGGCATATCCTGGGATTCGAACCCGCACTATCGCCCTACATGCATTCCCCCATACACTTCGCATTCATACCCATTCTTCCAAGTTGTTTCACATTGTGATCTTGCATTTGAAAGCCCTATTTGAATATGCATTGTGGCCAGCCGTCTTTGATGGCACGGTACGGTAGGGGATAGGTACGGGACAGGTACGATCGAGGGTAATACGACACCGTCTAGCTGCCCGCAATATTCAAATAGGGCTTTCAAACGCAAGATAATAACGTGAAGCAACTTGGAAGAATGGGTATGAATGCGAAGTGTATGGGGGAATGCATGTAGGGCGATAGTGCGGGTTCGAATCCCAGGATATGCCTTAAAAAAAATAGGAGAATTGAAAAATTTATAACATCCTATGCTTTTTTGCCGTCAGATACGGATAGCGCCAGGCGTGACACAAACAAACAAACAAACAAACAAACACACAAACAAACAAATACCAAACAAGAGAGCTTGGAAGCTCAGGGCCCTGCGCTATGCTTCGTTGCCTAGCTCCTCGTGCATGTTGTTAGAACTGATGGAAATGCTTTTTTCTTTGATTAGCTACATCATTGGATTCGAAAACCGTTTCCATGAGATACTGAAGTAACGTCTTCTGCATAGCTATGGGACCGGCGCTGACTCTGCCGATCACGGGCGTTCTAGAGTCGACGGGATGTCTGTCCTGACGTTTCCTGGGACCGGCGCTGACTCTGCCGATCACGGGCGTTTATCTTCTTCTTATTATTTTACTGACGGCAACTAACATCCATTCTGATTGCATTTACTCGTCTCCCTACTTCGTATTTCTTTCCAGAAAATCTCCCCATACAGCAGGAAGTCGTTTACATAGTATGACTCCCCGCTATACATCTACATGACTGTATAAACGTTATAATTATTATGCTATCCGCCTACATGCGATTCCCGGGCTGGTCGACAGGCAGCCCAGCCAGCCTGCTAGTGGGATCTTGGCCTCGCACACAAATCCACACAAAATGTTACTGCACTGAATGCATTCCCCCGAAACACTTCGCATATATACTCATTCTCTTGATGGTACCGTACTCTTAATGGTACGAGACAGGTACGGGATAGCGCCAGGCATGTCGATGGCACAAACAAACAAAAAGATTGTGGCCAGCTATCTTTGCTGGTACGGTACAGTACGGGACAGATACGGGATAGCGCCAGGCGTGACACAAACAAACAAACAAACAAACAAACAAACAAACAAACACCAAATTAAAGCTGTGTGGACCCTGGCTAGCGCCAGACGTTACTGAAGTAACGTCTTCTGCATAGCTACGGGAATTAAAGCTGTGTGGACCCTGGCTAGCGCCAGACGTTACTGAAGTAACGTCTTCTGCATAGCTACGGGAATTAAAGCTGTGTGGACCCTGGCTAGCGCCAGACGTTACTGAAGTAACGTCTTCTGCATAGCCTTTTTTGAAGGCGCTTCATTACATGACTTTCAACAGCATGAACTGCCATGAACACGTCTTTGCACAACTCGTAACCACGTACATGATAGCGGAAATAGAATGGTCGATCACCACCGCCAGTCATCGACTTTCGCATGCTTCCAGTCAGTGCACCCAGAACAAACTGCTTGAACTGTTGAAGAGCTTTTTCGATTCTCGCAGTTTAGAGACTTCAAATATGTAGTCCTCGAGCTGTTGCTCTGGGATGACTTTCCAATGATTCTTCGACTTGCATCCACAGCCTCTCAAATCCCATCGCGTATGTCCGAGGAGACCACGCTTCACCTGCTCCGTCGTCGGTGGCTCAGGTGCGGGGGTATCTGGTTCGTCATCCGATTCCGAGTAGTCGGTGTCACTCTCCGCGTTTGAAATTTCCGAGCTGTCGGGGCTTGGCGTTTTCGACACAACACTAGCAGCACTCGAGCATGCTGTGACTCCATACATCTTCTTCTTAGGTGGCATATCATCGCCGTCGCTGTCAGCATCGGTGTCGGAATCGCTCGCGGACGACTCGCGGGTGCCAGCGCTGAATCCGTAAAAATTCTCGTCGTCCGTTTCAAGCGCCTTCGCATCAGGGACTAGTCGACTCTACACAGAATCGAGCTGCGTCGTCTACTAGATGTTGTAGCCATAATCAATCACAGTAAGTGGAGCCTCATGAGTTACTCGACAATCGCTCGAGCTCGGAATCCTTCCCCGAACACCTAACAAGAGGACAGCTCATGAGTATTGTCAAAACAAAAGTGACGAGTTCTGCGCTTCGCGTAACTTTGAGTCGCGTGACTTTGAAACGTCATAACTTGATTTTGATATCAAACGTCGTAGGGCGGTTTCTATAGTCCCTGGCTCATTTTGTCTTGCACATATGTGACGGTGGTCTCCCTGAATTATTTCCAAACTCCTATTCATGGTAATGTCTTTGGTTTGCTCTATATTCCTCCATATTTTTACATTTCAGATTTTCTTCAGATTTTCTCGATTGCATCTTTACCTCAAACCAGTACGAGTACATAGTGCAATGTATCACCCTCCACTAAGTCTTGTGATCTTTGACTAGTCCCATAGTACCCATATCACCCTATTATCCAATGTTTATATCAACTGTTTCAATTGACCATTTAGCTACATACATGTGTGGGTTTGCTCCCATCACCCGACTTGATTTGACTGACTCATGACTGCAATCCAGAGCGCACGACAAGTCCATCGAACCTTTGACTCAGCACACCTGCAAGACAGCACCAGACCCTGCTCTATACAAAGCACCCTCTGAGGAAGATTGTGCCTGAAGAGCAACCCTTTTATAGTGCTCTACTTCAGTACAATCGTACACAGATGGTCCGTTTCCAGCGCAAGTTAAGAGTAACTCTCCATCACTGTAACTGGATGCTATATACAGTCAGAAAGTGCGATAACTAGGGACAAAACTGACTTTCTTCATTTTGGCTGTTGTTATGAGTGCACAATTTATCTTATTTATTGCCATTTTACGACTATTGTCTCCTCGTCGATTGTTCCGCTAATATGTTGTATAAATTGACACCGTTATGCTTCGTTAAATTATCGCCATGTATTGAGAAGCAATAGTACAAAAGGCCTCATCAGATTTACAGCTGGCTTCGTCTCTTCGTGTGCTACTAATTGGGAACTCGTGGCCTGGCACAAGGAGAACATAGATGCAGTGAATGTGATTTTCGGTCTTTGACCACTTGCTGGTGGGCTGATCTGCTCACCTCCCACCGCTTTAGGAGCTGCATTTGCGCCTTGATCCTTGAAGGGTGGTGGCGTTCGTACGGAGGCGGAAAACTCGGTTTCCAGTTGAGTTTCACTCGTACCGTGATTTTTGTTGCATACTGGGTGGTTCAAGAGCCAAATTTACGCTACAGTAGGACACCACCACCCCAGGACCAGGCGTCACAGCCCTAACACATTATGCAAAAGCAGATGTTCTTGTTATGATTAGGGCTCACACATCCTAACTGGGGAACTTGATCACTGCATGGCCACAATGCAAAGACAGCTGGCCACAATGCATATTTAAATAGGACTTTCAAATGCAAGATCATAACGTGAAGCAACTTGGAAGAATTAGTATGTATGCGAAGTGTATCGGGGGTTGCATGCAAGGCGCGCGATAGTGCGGGTTCGAATCCCAGGTTATGTCTTAAAAAAAAGGATTTTTTTTAAAGAATTTATAACATTCCCATGCTTTTTTTTGTCTAGGTCATCAAGGCAAAAAAGCATAGCGTAGGGCCCTGAGCTTCCAAGCTCTCTCGTAAGTATGCGTGTCGCTGGGAGCGGACGTACGTTGGTGAGACATGTCAGCGATTCTCGGAAAGGATCAATCAGCATATTCCAGACAAGCTGTGCAAGAAGCCACCTGACAAACGTGTGGCAACAAGTGATAGCGCCATCACAAAGCATTTGCAAGCGCAACCTGAATGCATCAAGTAGGAAAGCAACAGCAGCTTCAGTGTCATCACACCAGCCCGGAACAGCGCGCACGGATTCACACTGGAGGCGCTGTACATTCGCAGTTTGAGGCCAGAACTGTGTCGACAAAAGAAGCACGTCAAGGTGCTGGGGCTGTTCAAGCTGCAACCGGACTGACAACTTTATCACGTGTTTGTTCTGGTACTGCATTCCCTTCATGTGTTGTTTCCCGCATTTTTCCACTGTTCCATACATTCTTATGGTAGTGTAGTGTGAACTTGAGACGCGTAATAATATTCTTACTGATTCTCTACCCCCAGTATAAATTCTGTCTTCGTTTTCGTTCTTGCTTATTCCAATGTAACTACTGATGAAAATGGGTGAAAAGCTTTTAGTACTATGAAATTGACAACCTTGTTGTTGTGTGTATATACATTTTGTTCGCCTACCTCTCTTTTTTTTGGAAAAATTATATTTTCATTGCTATCAGGTTCGGCCTCATTTCCTATGTGCTCCGCTGATGAGTTCACAAAGAACGAAACAGCATGCTGTCCGCAGAGGGGAAAGAGACAAACGGGAAAAGTCTGAAGAAAAAATTGACTGTCACCACCAGGAATGGAACCAGGGACCCTCGCTTGTAGCCAGCGATGCTCTAACCACTGAGCTAAGGTGTAGTCGTCATCCCAGCAGAGACCTTTCAACGTTTTCTTCGGACCTCGTAACTCACACTTCCTGTGAATCCACACAGGCGGATGGGACGCAGCCTAACTGGTTTGAGGGAAAGAGACAAACCGGAAAAGTCTGAAGAAAAAATTGACTGTCACCACCAGGACTCGGACCAGGGACCTTCGCTTGTAGCCAGCGATGCTACAGTGCTAGCTTGAATGAAAAATGCACGGTTATCGGTAGTGACCTAATTCAATCTATCATGTCAGATTCGAATCCTACATGACGCTTGAATTCGTATGATGAGATTTTCCATACGTCTGTGGGAAACACCCTAGTAAAATAAAAGTTAATAATAACACTAATAATAATGCTCTAACCACTGAGCTATGGATATATGTAGGACTCAGTATAGAGTCCATGCACTATATGATGTCCAGCACCCTATATAGAGTCCATTGGTCCAAAATCCACTATACAGAGTCCAGGAGTCCACTCAGTTTTGATCAGCTTCAACCTGCCGCGCAATCCCCTATAAGGAGTACACTTTTTCTACCAGTCCGCTATTCACAGTCCAGGAGTCCAGTTTATCCAGTCACGCCGTCCTGTGTGTTGTGCCCGAAAAAGAACAAACACCTTTTCAGTTTTGCTTGCCTCGTGGCAGCGCATTCCTTTCTTCGCTTCAGCCATGGCTGCCGGTTCTGCTGTGAAGTTGCTGACAGTAATCTGTCACGAGGTAACCAAGGAGGATAAGGAGACGTTCAAAATCAAATCTGGAAAGCGTCTTGTGGTTCTCTGAAGACGTCTCATCAGTGTGCGGGGTGAATGCAGAAATTGCAGAACGAGAAAAGTTCAGCACAGTTCAAATCTGACGAGTCAGGTACACTGACACTCTCTTTCGTTCGACGCCACAAGGATCCCCTGTTTGGCTGGCCATTGCTGCCAGTAAGACGTTTGAACGGTTTTATCAGAGCGAGGGATGAAAGCAGAAACCGGAGAAAGAGAAAAGTTCAGCACAGTTCCAATCTGACGAGTCAGATAGTACACTGACACTCTCTTTCGTTCGACGCCACAAGGATACCCCTGTTTGACTGGACAAGAGCTGCCTGTCCCACCGTGTCAAAAGGCTGTCCAACTACATGGCAGGACGATGACTGAGGTAAGGATGCTTACATGAAAATTACATCTGTGCTCTTGATGGTTCCGTGCTGCTGGTGATCAGTAGCCATGTGTTTATCCCACCGTGAGCATCCTGTGACGTGCTTCATAGTGGTGTTCTCCGAACCGATATCTTCCGACCCTGAAGGTATACCCGCAGGCCAAGATAGAGGTAAGCCGCGCTAACTTGCAGAGGATAAATGATCGACTCTGTCAGCAGCAACTAAGGATATCATATATATTTTATTTATGTTTGCACCTCGTAGCATGTCAAGACAGCCAATTGAATTAATAATAATTATAATGATCTCTATTTCAGGATTACCCAAATTGAGGAGAGGGTGAGACCAACCACGGAAGAAGAGAAAAAGAAGAAGAGAAAAGCATGTACATAAAAGGTGTAAGGATTAGGAAGCCAACATTCAGACCAGTCAAGCAGTTGTCGACATGGCGATCTTTTGAAACGTGGATATTTTGCACGTCCAAACAAGAGCGGAGCTGATAGCGGTGCTGTATGTTTGAAAACAGAAAGAAAGACCCTGAATACAATGTATTCAGGGTAAACAAATGTTTTACTCGGATTGCGTACCGATAAAATCTTGAAAAACGAAAGGTGCTGACATATCTCCAGAGCGTGCCTGTTGCCGGGGCAACCCACGCGACACACACACGTACATACACGCACACACAATACCATGGTGGAAGAGAACAGACTGACCGGATTGGTCGTTCACGTTTCGGATCCTACTTCGAAAAGATGAATTATCTCAGAGCAAAAATTACGAGTCTAGCTAAGGTGGTCGTATTACCTTGGCCACTTGCAACTAACTTACTTAATTGCTTTGCAAGCGTAGGCTATCAGTCACGTGATCACCCAAGGCAAACCGGGTACAATACACCTCAGTGACATCACATGCTGCTGATCAGGGAGTCGTAAAATAGCGGTATTTTACGACTCCCTGCTGCTGATGTCAAATCTCCAGTTTCCGTCAGCGCTGGGAGTGAATGGTGATTATCCAGCAGGTCATGCCCGTCCGTAACTTGTGCAGCATCGTACTTGTACGACGGGTGTGGGATACGCATTTCGTATGCGTCGTACTAGTACGACGCTCGCATACTTCATTTCGCGTACGTGAAAGTCATCGCGCGACCGTCGCTCGATGGCTTTCTCGTGCGATTTAAATTAATAGCCCCTGCCCGCGATAAACTGCAGCGGTTCTAAAATACGACTGTTTTCCGCAATGGAACCCCGCACTACGGCAGCAGACGTCATTTCTCGAGCTGCCTCTGGAAGTGCGTAGATCTACGTGCTGATCATCTTGCTCAGGACTGTGCGCGCTCGTCGCGCCATGCAGGCCAGCCTGGGAACTCAGTGCTACATGCCAGGAGATGCGCTCGGTCGTCTTGAACCACTGCTTGTGCATATCATTCTGCCTTCAGCGAGCAAACATACACATGCATACCTGTAACAGTTCACTGTAGTCGCTGCCTCCCATTATGATATTAAAGACTGTCCGTGATTGCCAATATTATTGTCGAATCATCATGAAAAGCAGAAGCCCCTGCAAGATGCATTCCCAGCAGGGAGCCACAGCACCAAGCATCTGAGATCAATTCACCAATAGACAAAAGGGGCGATCGACTTCGCCACTTTGGCTTTCCTCTGGGGAGCCATGGCTGCGAAAGAGAAATAGAATGTGTCTTCCCTGGAGCGCACTTGTTCCAGGCTGTGGACAAGGCGTCATAGAATCTTCAGATTTGCAGGAACAAAACCAGAAGCAAGAGATGCATTGATTAGTATGGTGAGGGACGGTGCAAGGACAGGAGAAGAGTGTTTGAGGATTGCAGCTGGAACCTGGTCGCTGCCTGCAGCTTTGCGCACGTCGATGTTGGAGAGCAGCTTAGCGATCTCTTGCATGCTTGCTGGAGCAAAATCTTCGAGGCATTCCTTCCTCGTGGGACGCAATGGGGCTGAGAGACTTAGTGGTCTAGTTGGGTCTGACACTACACCGCTGAATGGTCACTGAGCTGTGAGACACTGACGGTTGGTGGAACTGAGGACTTGTTACGACCGCCGAGGTAGTTGATGGTCTTTTTTTTTTTTTTTTTTTTTTACTACAAAGCACTGGCCAGCAACATAAAAGGGGAGGTAGACAAAAGTGGACAAGCGAACTTTGACAACACAGAGGAGCGTGGCATGCGTGCCGATGAGGTAGATCAACCTCCCCCGACCTAGTGGTCTCGGGTTCAACAGTTGGTCTACGCATCAGGAAGGGGAAATGGACAGAGAAAGGGAGAATGAGCATGAGGAGCTTCCCAGAGGAAGAGTGAGAGAGAGAGAGAGAGAGAGAGAGAGAGAGAGAGAGAGAGAGAGAGAGAGAGAGAGAGAGAGAGAGAGAGAGAGAGAGAGAGAGAGAGACAGAAAATGATAATAATAGAGACAACCGGTTATTCTCAGTGCTGGTGGACTTCAGTGGCCCATAGCCAATTGGTCTGGCGGAGGTGATGGTAGGCCTTGGTCTTGAATGTCGGCAATTTCTTGAGAGTTGGGCGTTCGGCGAGGATTGGGGCAGGCAGTGTGTTCCAGCTCTCCAGGACAAAGTATGGGAAGGAGCGGCGGATGAACTCTGGACTGGAGGCTGGCAGAGGAGTTGCGAGTTGGAAAGAGTGGCCACCGAGGGACTGGCGTTGCCGGCGCGTCCGGGGTGCAGCGTTAACTCTTGCTGGGGGGAGGTACCATGTTGGTAAGCAGAGCTGGACCTGGTATGCATTGCAGCTTATACAGGTAGCACAGCCCGTAAACATGCCTTCGGATTGCCAGGCTGGGGAGCAATGAGGGGCCAATAACCTTCATGGCTCGACGCTGGACCAGGTCCAGCTGATGGAGGTGACAATGTGCAGCACTTGCCCAGACGAGAGGGGCGTACTCCATTATAGGCCGTACAAATCCTTTGTACACAGTTAGGCGCCCTGCACTGTCCAGGATCCGAGATGCCTTTCGGAGCAGGCCGAGTCGCTGGTTGGCTCTAACGGCAAGGGAACGGATGTGGGCCCGGAAGGAGAGAGTACTGTCAAATAACACTCCTAGCAGCTTGAGCTGAGGGCTCTCAGGCACCTGCATGCCATCAAATGTGAGCTGTGGGACATCCAGGGATGGTCTGTGGCGGTCAAGGAGTATTGCCTGAGATTTTGATGGCTCGAACTTTATCTTCCATTGGGCACCCCAAGTCTGCAGGCGGTCAATAGATGCTTGGAGGCTATTGCAAGCAGCAGCGATGGTATCTGGGTTTCTGATTAGGGCATAGAGTGTTGTATCGTCCGCATAGACAGCTAGACTGGAGCCTGGGGCTAAACACTGTTCTGCATCGTTTACATATAACAGGAAAAGAGTGGGACCTAGGAGGCTACCCTGGGGCACTCCAGCCTTGATCGGGAACAGTGGGGAGGACTGACCGCCAACAACTACAGTCAGATTTCGGTCATGGAGATACGACCTTAGCCAAGCCAGGAGTTGGCCGTGGATGCCACATTGCTGTGCCTTCGCAAGGACACCTGGGTGGGAAACCTTGTCGAATGCCCCGGCAATATCAACTGCCAGGGCATGCACAAGACCGCCGCCAGCCAGGGTAGTGGCCCAGGAATGCTGGAGAGCCGTCAGTAGGTCACTTGTGCCCAGTCCACGTCGGAAGCCAAACTGGGACGAGGAGAAGAGTTGATGGGTTTCCAGGTGGTTCACAAGCTGCCGATTGATGATACCTTCCATGATCTTAGAGATGATCGTCAGGAGAGATATAGGCCGGTAGTTCTTCATCATGGATTTGGGTCCTTTCTTGTGCACTGGAACGACACGGGCAATTTTCCATGATTGGGGCTGGACTCCATTTGCAAAACACAGGCGAAACAATCTAGCCAGCGGATGTGCTAGTTCAGCTGCACACTCCTTGAGTA
>NW_027044864.1:0-126373 GCF_964019385.1 Sycon ciliatum | reverse complement strand
ACAAGAAAGAAGAAGAGAGAGAGAGAGAGAGAAAGAGAGAGATGGGTAAGTGAGGGAAAGAGACTGAAAAGAGGTGGAGAGATATAAGTATAGAGAGAGAAAGAGTTCAGCGGCATATCGTCGCTATGACTATAATGCTACTTTGAGAAGAGGGTCAACATAATGATTTGCGTCCACTGATGGCAGGCCAGTGTGATAGATGTGCATGGCTAGCACCAGTCATGAGCAGAGCACCAGTCACTCTGTTGCAGGTGACGGTATGCAGCAATCTTGAATCTCTGCAGGTGTTTCCGGGCTGGCTGCTTGTCCAGAATTGCCTGTGGCAGTCTATTCCACACTGGCACGATGCAGTATGGGAAAGAGCACAGAAGGTAATCAGGAGCTCGTGGCGAGAGATTCAGCTCAAGCTGGTGGGGATGGTGCTGTGCTTGGGCTGCTCGTGTGCGGCGATGACGTGGCGGTATAGCCGGCGGGGGACACATGGCTGCAACTTGAGGCAGACCATGGCCACACATCAGTTTGTACAGTAGGCAGAGAGCAGATACCTTTCGCCGAACAAGGAGGCTGGGAAGAATGGTACCAGGGCCAATGACATTTAGGGCGCGGAGCTGGACAGCATCCAGCATGGCCAGGTGTGAGGGGGCTGATCCCATCCACGCAAGGGGGGCATATTCCAGCATTGGCCGGACGAATCCTTTGTAAACAGTCACCCTGCCCGCGGGGCTGAGGAGGGGTGCTGCCTTCCGCAGGAGGCCCAGCCGCTGCTTAGCACGTGATGCCACTTGCCGAAGGTGGAGTCTGTAGCTCAGTTTAGAATCAAACGTCACTCCAAGCACCTTCACAGATTCGTCTGGTGGGAGAGGAGTTCCGCCAAATGACAGCTGGGGAGGCACTGTATCCTTCCGCTGGTGCGACAGAGTGATAGTTTGCGATTTTGATGGCTCAAACGCAATCTTCCATCTCTTGCCCCAGGCATGAAGCTCATCTAGGCTGCGTTGTAGTGAGGCATTCGAGGCTTGGTCAAGGAGGGAGTACAAAGTTGTATCATCAGCAAAAGTGTTCAGGTTTGTGCCATGCGACAAGCAGCTTGAAATGTCGTTTACGTACACGAGGAACAATGTAGGTCCAAGGATACTACCTTGTGGGACGCCAGACTGGACAGGGTGCACCGATGAGCTCTGGCCATGAACAACAGCTTTAATGGTGCGACATTGCAGGTAGTGGGTAAGCCATGCGAGCAGTGAACCCCCTATCCCCAGCTGGCGGGCCTTGTAAAGTACGCCAGCATGAGACACTTTGTCAAAAGCCCCCGCTATGTCCACGGCAACTGCTTGCATAGCTCCACCATCTGCCATGGCATTGGCCCACTCATACTGTAGGACAGTCAGGAGGTCTGCAGCTCCGGTGCCACGACGAAAACCGTATTGACGAGTATTCAGCAGACGGTGGCGTTCCAAGAAGTTGACAAGCTGGGAGTTGGCTATACTCTCCATTACTTTCGACAGGATGCTGAGGAGAGACACAGGTCGATAATTTGAAACAATTGACTTGGAGGACTTCTTGTGTATGGGGGACACATGGGCTAGTTTCCAGGAAGCTGGCTGGACCCCTGCTCTGAAGCTGCAAGAGAACAAGCGAGCAGCAGGCTCTGCCAGCTCCCTGTGGCATTCCTTGAGGACTCTAGCTGATATGCCATCGGGGCCAGTGGCAGTGGCCTTGTACGGATTTAGCGCCGCTAGTTGACGACGGACATTGGCTGGACGAAAGTGGATGGCTGTGATCTGAGGTGCCGTGGCATCAAGTTGCATAGCAGGGAGCTGATCAGAGGCAGAGAAATCGTTGGAGCCGAGGCTGCACTTCATGGCAAAGTATTGGGCAAAGCACTCGGCTTTCTCCCTAGCAGTGGTGTGCTCGTGTCCAGATCTGTCGACCAGGACAGGAATATCGCTTTGGCGGCTAACACCAGCAGCTCGCTTAGTTAGGGCCCGGTCTCACATGCACTTGAGAGTTGCGGATCCGCTGCAGCGGTGTCGCAAGAGCGTGTATCACCATGGAAACTGCGAGTAGCGGAACTTCCGCCGTGGCGGAAAGTTCAAATCCGCTACTCCAAAATGTTTGGAGCGTATACTCTCCTGCGGAAGTTCCGCTCCTGCGACACTCCGACATAGTGAGCGATTTGTGTTGTTCGATTTTATTTTCGATCATGAAGTGGACAGTTTGACTTTAGTCAATATATCAGAGCAGCTACGGCTGCAGTTGTACATGTATGTTGAAGTCAAGACTCGTTTGGCCAAGGGATGAAGAGAGATACGGAGCGATAGGTGGATAGCCGAGAAGCTGAAACCGACGGCTGCGGCGTCGGCCAAAGACCAAATCCCGGACCCGTGAGCAGCCAAGCATGGCCACCATGTAAAACCACGCAGGGGGACCACTGTGATGTACAGTAAGATCGGGCGCCGAAGAACACCTCGCCGAAGAACACCCAGGCTGGAAAACCGGCAAAATTTAAGAACAGTCCAGGCTAGAATTATCAGATTTAAGAACACTTTTAAAATTATTTCAGGGCTCACAGTCGGTATGCAGGATCGACAAAAGCGTCGTGCGAGGGCGGGTTTGGTGCACGTGAGTCGCGTGACCCCACGAGAGCACGATCGTGTACATCCTACGCATCCCAACAGAACAAAGAAGAGAAAGAACCTTGGCTTGAGTAGCCTGTTCTTGTCTTGCAGAGCCGATGTTCGCGATATTTTGGTCGGACCTGTCCTTTCCTCGCCTTCTCTTGGCATGCAGTGTCAAACCATTCTCGTTTCCGTTCGTCTCGATCTTGTGCTTTTACGATCGTGCATACTCCAGTGGAAATAGTTTGCTTTATTATTTGCACTGGGAATTGCACTGCAACACTGAACAGTTACTGCCAGCCCTCGGCAACGACTTGCCTTTCACTGTGCCTTGTAGAATTGGTCCACCGAAGGAGAAGGCGACAGGCAACCTGTGCTAGTCCCAGGAAATTCATGTCATGTAGCCGCTGTTCGACCAAATGCTGATGCTACAATGAGCGATCGCGATGTTCCACAGGTAAGAAGACAAACAAACGAGTCAGAGCTCGCCAGGCAGGTAACGCCGAGAACATACCACACAGAGCTGCTGATCGGATGGAGGCGAACGGGACCAGCAAATCCGCCAGGCGTTAGTTGAGGGCCACTGAAGGCCAGGTTTCCAGAGGTACCAGTTCCTCCATGATGGCGAAATGCGCTGCCACAAGAACTCCAGCGAGAACGAAAGCACAGCAACCAACTCCGCGGGCGAACTGAGGAGAGAACACTGAAAAATCTGTGCGCAATGATTTTCTGTTGGACGGCGCGCGCGTTGCTGTTCCGCTGCATGCATGCGTTTTTCTTGTTGTTTGATCTGGTGCTGCTTTTGCACTTTTGGCGTTCTGCGCGCTGAGTGGCACTCACTCAAAAATGTCCACTACATCTCATTCTTGGCGGATTTTGATCATCTATGGCTTATTTTTTTCAGCGTGGAATTCTCCAGACATTTACCGATCACTTTTCCGATTGCTGTGCCGAAATCGAAGCCAAAACGACCAGACTTTGGCTAATCCGTGCCGGAAAACTGGAGGGAAAATGGTGAAACGCTGCGGTAGATCACTGAGTTTGGGGGTTTTGAATCAGCATAGCGAATCCCAGCTTCGTGGACATCAGGGCCGATGTAGTGGACTAGATCAAAGATTTGAGAATAGAGGAGAATAGAGGCCTGTGATTGGTCAGTTGTCATCACGTGACATCCGCGCAAAGCCGTGCGCGACTCGACGCTTTTGTATTGGACTGTGAGCCCTGATGGAATTTCCACATGAGTGCAGTATTGAACTGATCATACATTGTACATGTATGGGAGGTGAGTACATGTCATGTACACGTGTAAACAGTAACTGCTACATGTACAGTCATCCCCTTACGACACCCACTAGTTTAGAAGTACTACATTGCACTACATGTACATGTACATGACAAACGTCATGGCGTCACTCGACTCGCCACGCGCGTGTGAATAAGAACGGTCTGGCTAGAATCAAAAATTTAAGAACTTTCCTAGGCTGCGCTCGAGCCCCTGCGTTCTTCGGCGCCCGATCTTACTGTAGGTCTGGCAAGAGCGATACATGTACTACTATTACCAGTATCTGTAGCAGTTATCATTGGTTATCGTCGACGTGCTGCTCAACAAGTTCGTACTAGTATTCAGCAACAAAATGTCGCTGCGGTCTCCATTGCCTGTCGACAACGTCTCGCCAATCGACCTCTACCCAACGGAAAATCCATTCTTTCAGATTACTAGTATAGTATACAGAACAAAGACTCAAAGTCAACAATACCGAACCCACGACATGTAGCTAATGCTTGATACAACAAAAACAACGATCTGTCCAACACCTACACAGTCGTCGCCAAAAAAATCCGGCCAATGCCAAGTATACGCGTACATAGGTATGGTAGGTAGATCTACGCGGTACTTCATCGCGGGTTCATGCATGGAGTGGCACATGCACTAAACTAAAGTCTAAACAGTAGTCTAGGCCACTGCCGCCACTGCACTGCCACTGAACAGTCTGCGCCGCACTCTGCCTGCTGCGGTAGGGTTGAGCACTGCACTGAGCCTGAGTCTGACTCTGAGTGAGTGTACAAGGCGACGGTTTCAAAATACCGGTAGGACATACCGGTAGGTTGCAAACCGGAACGGACTCAATATTCACTTCTTTCTCTCTTGGTATTTTGATTAGAAAACATATGTCACAGTGAGACTACGATGTGTTATAACTTATACTCCGAGCCAAAATTTCATGGCTCTGCGATGACCAGAAGCGCCAAACCAAGCAGGTGAGTTTTTGACGTGTTGCTTCGCACTGCGACTTGAGTTTTACGACTTTCGAAAAATCAACTTCTTGTCGCAGGTAAACAGCGGCTCGCCTCTCGCCAATAAAGCACCGCGCATACCAATCAAAACTAATGGAGAAGCACACACAAGGCTTATTGTTACTCTGTACTGGCCGTCGTGGAGCGATAGCAATTACCTAATTTCAGACTATTAGTGTGTGAGAGTGAATTTGACGTGCACTCTAAAACCTTTCCGACTTGGAGCCACCTCTGATTTGAAGCGAAAAATTGGGCAACTTGGAGGCAATGGGTCAACACAAAGGAGTGGCTCAGTTCGATTGACTCTGGCCTCAGAGCAAACTTCAACATGCCAGTTTCCTTCCACAAACATATTTCGAGTGAACAATCAACGCTGGTGATAGGTTTGCATGGTTTGGGCATACAAATTTGGCTGACCAGTCAAGCCGTTCCGGTATCGAACCGTCGCCTCTACACTACAGTCATGGTGTATGCGTTTGTAGCCTGTCCAGTGAAGTAACGAAGACCCGGTCTGACACTACCACTATGAAGACTGATGCAGTGCATGCGGCCCATGCCCAGTACAGCTACCGGTAGCTAGCATTGCATTTGGCCGGATTTTTTTGGCGACGACTGTAGTATCTACATCAACAGTACATCAGTGCTGCGTTGATGTGTCCACAAAGGACGAAACAGTTCTGTCCACGGACACAGTACTGACTGTACACCATCAGTACGTGCACGCGTACTTCGAAGTGAAAGCATGCTTGAGTTGCAGGGGAGCTGCACTGAATATTTTGGAAGTCAGAGAGGCGCGCTCGCTTCGTTCGCCGTGCACGCGTGAGACACCACG
Source organism: Sycon ciliatum (assembly GCF_964019385.1). Classification (NCBI taxonomy): domain Eukaryota; kingdom Metazoa; phylum Porifera; class Calcarea; order Leucosolenida; family Sycettidae; genus Sycon; species Sycon ciliatum. The sequence continues at coordinate 120,628 of NW_027044864.1, read as the reverse complement.
CGAGCATTTTGTCGCAGGAGAGGTGCGACACCACTGCACTCCCGCAAAACCTTGTCGCACCAGCGGATCCGCCACTGCATGTGGCACCGGGCCCTAAATAGCTGTCCACAGTGCAAGTGAGCGACTGTCTATGTACGCACACACCAGGCTCAGCACTGGTAAGCGAAGACAAGTGTGATATGGGCTGGAGTCTAGACTTGGCAGAAATACACGCACAGCCAAACTGGGCAACTATACCGCGAGATGGCGATACCAGCATACTGCCGATAGTGCAGATCGGAGTGGCAAAATGCAAAACTGGCTAGTATACTACACGTAGTACTATCTCTTAGCCTGTCAAACCCTATTTTAAAATTAAATTAAATTTTTATAGGGTTTGCAGCCGCGCGTTCTATCTTGTGCTCTCTTGTCTTGAGAGCCCACTTGGCTGCTATGGCAACTAGACGCCTGTGCCCACATACGTAGAATGTACGAAGGGTTCTCTTGCTGAAGACCGTGAACATTTTGTTGCTATTTTCTTCGAGTACGGTTAGTTTTAGTGCAGCGCTGTCGTAAAAAATTCTAGACCCTATATCTAGGGTTTGATTTTTCACGATGGAGGAAGAGCAACTTGAGTTAGTGGAGACGAACTCGGGCGATGAGAATGTTCCTGGCGACCTGGTGTCGACTTAGGATGATGATGTCGATGTTCCAGCAGCGTCGGATGCTCCTGAAGAAGAAGGCGAAGTATCAACAGCGGCTGTCGCAGCTGCCGCTCCCGCCATTGCCGTTTCTGCATCAGCTGATCCACACGTGGGTCGGAAGCAGCAAATGCGGCGACACTCGCGCACGTCGTAGGAGCGCTCCTGCTAACATCAATGGCAATGCAGTGAAAATATCAAAAAACCAAGTGAAACTGTGTGTATTGAGTGCCCAGTTGTGAGGACTGATCAAACCCTTTCTTTAGGGGTCCTAACCCTATATATAGGGTATTTATGTGTAGCGTTATGTCAAACCCTATATATAGGGTTTCCTGGTGACAGGCTAAGAGATAATACTAAAAAAAAAAAAATTAATAGTGTAGAGTGGCTGGGCGCGCAGTTCAGACACGGCGTAGATCTACTCATGATCCTTGTCCTGGCATGTAATCGTCCGAGAGTTTCAAATCTTTATTCTCACGATAGCCAGTGGCCAATAAGAGTTGGAGAAGTAGTTGTTTGTGTGTGGGTGGACCACAAGACTGTCATGCGTGCTTGGGCGAGCCAAGTAGTGCCTGGGCTTGTGTCCATTCATGGTCGCTGCGGTTCGGACTCGTACTCGCTGGACGAGGCCACAGACAAGACTTGCGGTGCTGGTGGGGACTTCGAGACTGGACTGGACTGGAGTCTTGTTCTGTCGCTTCCAGTGCACTCAGCCAGGTGATGACGCAAACGCTGCGCGAAGTACAAAGTGACAGTCACGGCTGTTTTTTTGCGCGATTTTGGCCCATTTAATATGGCGGCCGAGAACGCGTAAAAATTCATGATTTTCGTCCAGGAATTGCTTTAGACAGCTAAGTATTCCACAGACTTCGCCACTTTTCGTCTCCAATCAGCTTGGTTTGCCCTGAGTTTTCGATTTTTCGGCTTTGCCTTTCCCTCAGCTCCGCGTACATGCCGCGCGACCACTGCTTCGATTTGTTTCCTTGTCTCTGGAGGACGTTTGTTTTCCTCTCCTGGGACGTTCGTCGTGCAGAATTTGAGCCAACGTTTGTGCCCCAAATAGTATCCCCAGATTTGAGTATCGTTTAGATAATTTGGAATCGGGTAGGTAAGTGTCCGTTCTGGTGCTGTAGAAAATTTCGTTCCGTGACGTGCATCAATTCCGTGTGACTTGCGTTTGCAATATTCCCACACTTTTGGTATTTCCCACACTTACTGGATCGTAACTGCAATTGTGTTACTCTCCAGTTGTTGTGAGGACGTAGAGTGATCATGGATGAGCATAAATCGCTGCTGCAAGAAGTCTGCCGAGTCGGTGGCAGAAAGTTTTCCTGTTTCAAGCAGTCTACTAGATATAGTGTGGAAAAATATAGTGATCTGCTGAAATCTGAACATGGCATTGATATCTCGAAAGATTGCCCAGACATCCACCCACCATACATCTGTATTCTGTGCGAGCGAGCCCTAAAGAGAGCCAGTAGAAAGGCAGACCATTGTGGAGGTGGCTGTGGACCTGTCACCAAATGGGAGCCACACCATCGCACAAACTGCTCTGTGTGTGCAAGCCAGAAAAAAAGGGGCGCAAGCGCGCACCATGCAAAACCAAAAACAGCATTGCGAGGTGCCGCACTCCTGACAGCACCCAGCCACCAGAGTGATGATGGATCACCTGCACACGCAGCCGGCAGCAGTGTAAGTGGTCTAGATATCAGTGCAGAATGCATACAATCAAGAGCAGCGCGACAACATCGTGCAATACTGCCGCTTGACAGGGACAGATTTTTGGACAGAAATGCGGTGCAAATTTGCATCATTTGTAAGAATGCCGCAGACGGTATCCTGGAAACAGCATGCTGCAATGAGCTGAGTTGTGCAGAGTGCATAAGCGAATGGCTCAGCACGAATAACACATGCAAGTCTTGTAGCGCTGACATGGCTGCATCATCGATGCGCACGCCCAGCATTAGTCTAGTCAGGGTTGTCAGCAGCCAGTCCATACACTGCGACTTCCACGAGCCATCGCTACGTGGATGTCCTGAAGTCGTGCCGCTGCATGACTTGCAACGTCATGTCAACATGTGCCCGTTCAATCCCACAGAGACGCCATCATGTAGCACAGCACGTAGCCCGCCGCCGAGTACGACACCTATCCGCTCAGTGCGCCCATCGTCAACAGTGGCTGAGGTTCTAAGTGCTTCTCCGTCGAAGTTGAAGGGCAATGTGGCAACCAACCTCACTGCACGTCTGGTCACGGCTAGGGCAGAGGGTGGCAGGCTGGAGGTGAAAACTGGCGAGGGAGGCAGGGGCAAACCGCAAGTTTACCAGCTAACACCAGAGTGCAGTGTACCGTCAACCGATGCGTCTGCCTCAACACTCAAACGCCGCGCTGCTGAGCTGACCCGAATTGCTGAGTCCGTTTGTGGTGGATCGGATGGAGCTCGAGTGCAAATGATTGCTGGGCTGAAGCGGCTCTCATCAGCTGCACAGGAGGAGCTCTTGCAGGAAGCTGGCTTGAAGTGTAGTTCACCTTCGCCTGGCACCGCGCTGGCCATCAAGGCAGACCTCCGACTGCCATGGAGCCAATTGAGGAAGCTGCGGCAGTGGCTCAAGGTCTTCGGAGTAAAGTTGGAGTCTGAGCGTTCTATACGAGAGTTCATCGCGAAGACGCTGCCCAGCTACACCGCTACAGAGCTGCCGATGTCGAAGCGGAATGGCGATGTCTCCATGGCTGCCACTGTATTTTTTCCGGACCTTGTCGCTGTTGTCATGCACTTCCTCGACATCCTCAATGAGAGTGACAGCTTGACATGGCATTCAGGCACGATTCCACAGTCCGAAGTATGGCTCAAGATTGGCGGTGATCACGGAGGAGGCAACTTTAAGTTAAGTTTGCAGATCGCCAACGTACTAGCACCGAACGCAACGCACAACACCATTCCACTGTGCATATTCGAGGAGAAAGACACTCCGGCCAATTTGAAGACTGCTCTTGGACAGTATGCTCCACAGATTGAGCATTTGCAAAGCACGGTATGGAACGGCAGGCAGCTGAGAGTGTACATGTTCGGCGACTACGAATTTCAGACTATGAACTACGGGCTGTCAGGTTCTGGCGGACTGCGTCCATGCTTGCACTGTTTGTGTCCGAAGAAGGAGATGGCCAATCCAAATGATGATAGAACAGATGCGCATAGACAGGCACGCACACTGACTACATTGGCTGATGATTATGGCAGATTTTCTGAAGCTGGCTCGCAGATATCACAGGCAAAGCACTATAACAATGTCATTCGTCCGTGCATATTGCCAGTGCCCGTTGAAAATGCAATCATCCCGGTGCTGCATCTCGACTTGGGCATCTACACATGGATGTTTGAAGCCCTTCTGAAGGACCTGCAGGAACTGGACTCGAAGCTTGCTTCGAAATGCAATGCTGACACCAACGATGCTGGTACGTTCACCAAGTTGTGTGCCCTCCACGAGAAACTCCGCTGCGCACAGTTGCAACTTGACCAAGCCGTCAACGAACAGCAAATGGTCCAACAACAGATGCAATTTGTAGCTCTCCACATCCAGAACCAAGCGGAACAGGCGTTACTGGCATTGGTGACTACTCTACAGCAAACATGTCAGGCAGCAGTTACGAAGACCCAGCAACACACTTCGACTGTCGACGCCTTGAAGGACGAAATTGCCAAGCTATGCCGCAGTAAGGACTTCAGTGGCCCATGCGTAGCCTCTGTGGAGCCTGTTCTCCAACACCACAAGATTGAACGTCAAGTGTACCACGGTGGTGCTTTCATCGGCAATCACGTCCACCAAGCCTTGAAGCCCACCGTGGTCGCTGCCATCAGCCATGCTCACGTACCAGTCATCACGTCCAGGTGTCCAGTCCTGGCGGAGGAGGCCCAAACAATAGCATCTTTACACGAGAATCTGATGAACAGCTACGCTTCTTGTCGAGCTATCTTCAGTCACAGCCAGGCAGTTTCAGCAGACGAGATGGATAAGCTAGAGTCTGAAGTTCGGCGCTTCTTGAGTATGTGCAGACGACACGTTGTGGCACGGCGACTTGGAAACATCACGCCGAAACTTCACCTGTTAGAGAATCATACGGTGCCGCTCATCAGGAAACTTGGCGTTGGTCTGGGCCTGCTCGCGGAGCAAGGGGCAGAGAGCTTGCACGCCAGTCTCAACACCCTCAACGCCATCTATAAAAACATACCAGGAGACCTCGCCAGGCTGAAAGTTGTCGCCGAGCAGCATCTGCTAACAACCACCAAAGAAGCCAGTACGCTGGCTCCTCGTCCACAGAAGAGGAAAGCCGAGGACCAAGGTCCAGTCTCCTCGTAAACAGGTAAGAAGACAGCGTGGTGACAGCAATGTCTGTCTTCGTGTTTTGTATTTCCAACGCTCCAAAGAAAAACATTTGGAGCACCAGATCATGCTCCTCTTTCAAATTTTCGAACGATCTTCAACTGTTTGCGTTTTTTGTGTCGAATCATACTGAAAACCAACTTGGTTTTGTTACTATTCACAAGAATTTACCGATTCGCATCGAGTTTCCAAAACTTCTCTAAAACCCGGTGGAACGACGCCATATTGTAATCTGGTCAGCCGCGGACAGCCGTGCAGTGCACGCTTTCGCACTGTCATTGCTTTTTTGCGCCCTTTCCCAGTCCGTGCAGAAAAAGTCGTCTAAAAGTTGCACTTTTATTTTTCAAATTTGCCAGACTTTGCAGTTTTCTCAAGATATCGCGAGACGAATACTCAATTGCGTCACCTTCGTCGTCCTTTAAATTTACCGTAACTTTACGTCTCCCGTGAGTTCTTCGTCCCAGATCGTTCTCGAAATCCAACCTAATAGTTGTTCTCTGCCCTAAGTTTTGTCCGTGGCGATAACAAATAACGAGAAGTTGAGTTCTCGCTCGTCGCTTGCGTTTTCGTTATGTCGCTGATATTTTGGTTGAACATGCTATAATTTCGTGCCGTTGGTTTGTACAAGGGTTTCGCTATTTCCTGCTTATTTAATTAGAAAGAGATATTAGCCAACAGTGTATCCTCCAATTTTGGCTTGTGCAAAAAATCCGACAGCGGTGATACCAACCGTTTCAGTCGTCAACACTGTATTTTTGACACATTTTGACACACACATGTCTTCAATTGGTGGACTTCGGAACGACCGACAGAATCGTTCAAGGGGTCCTAGTATTCTGCCATGTACCAGCCAGACCATTGTATCCGTAGACCACGAATTTACAAACCGTGTTGAACACGAACCCCAACAGGCTGCTGGAGCTCCAAACACAAACCCTCGCAGATCAATGCATGTACCTATACATGTACGTACAACAGCAACAATAGGGCTTGAAAGTGATGACGTCAAAAACGGCCTGGGAGTAGTAAATTGACATCAGATTTCTATTTTGAATCCACTAAGGTGTGACTTTGCTATTGCCTCAGTATGTGGGTGCATAGCAACCCACTCATGTCGTATGCAGGTGCAACTTTTACTTCGCCACCAGTTGTCACCCCGCCCCCACTAGCCAAATCAGTCAGTTTCACTGGCAACATCACCTTGCTGTGAGTGAGACCGCTTGAAATGTGCTTGGATCCATACAATAACTGGATCCAGGTGGATCCAGTTTTCGAATTTTTCAAATTGTTGCTATGCCATTGCTATGGAGTGACGTAGCACTTTCAAGCCCTATATCAAGCCAAATACAGTACTGAGGGGGGAAAGAAATATAAATAATTCATGCAGAGAGGATGACACTACAAACACAGCACATGAGCCAATGCAGAATTGAAGTGAAAAAATGGCATCTGCGGATGGCCAGGATACGGTGCTACAATTTTACAGAACAACCGCCACAAGCTATGACACATAAAGTCTCGTACCTTCATTCACGGCGGACGCATGGAGCAAAGAATACGTTTACCATACACCCGTACATACATGCGCACGTGAATTGACACGTGCTCATGCGCTTTTTTTCAACAGACCCACACACGTCTGCATGTACATGTAAACGCACAGACATGTACACGGACGTACGTGCACGAACATACACACCCATAAACATGCACACACATACACACACACACGCGCGCGCGCGCACATCCGCTAAGTATGGGAGTATATGTGCACGAAGCATCACGTGATTGCATTCACAAGTTTATACAAGCCAGCCAGGTAATGAATGCATACTTGTAGTTGTGTGGTAGCTGCTACAACAAATGGAGCATTGGCTAAATATTGCAATAAGGAGAGTGTTATGATAGTCATGCAAAGGTTCTGCTGTTAACAACGAAGTGCACGCCTCTCATGCTAAGTTCAAGATCCATTGTACTCTTCTTTGCAACATACTGCGTGCAGCTTGCATCCAATCGTAGGCATCACGAGTCAAGGCAGCAGCCACATGGACCAGTAAGATTCACTGATATTGAGGATTTGGACCAGGGTGCTGTTCCGATCAAACTTGCAATAACACCTTGTTGAGCTGGGTCTTCCCCACTGGCACAGCCACCTTGTGTGGCCCTACCATTAGTGGTCTCTGCCCGTTGCCTTCATTTCATTGGTAGGGTTGTGTTTGACGAAAAGCCCACTTGACTGCCTTCCAGCATATACATGTAGCTTTCAAATGTAAGTGTGATGTATTGATATCACAGACATGCTGACGTTTGGTACATGCCTCAAGGCTAGTCAATAGAAGTGATAGTCATACATCACTTCAAGCTAGGACCACTCCAGTGGGAGAAATGAGGTGATCCACTGTTGTCCGCTGGAAGCGTTTGACCCTGTTGACCATGTATAATGGTGATACCTACATAGGCATCAATACACAGCCGGAAAGTGAAGTGTGCACATACAGACGCACACACACACACACACACACACACACACGCACGCACAGACACACATACGCATGCACACACATACCAAGCAGCATAGCACCACAAGTTCCACCATGTAAAGCAGCCAGTATCGCCCCTCAGCATGTGTATGCACAGAGTACATGATTATGCCACAGGGGATTTTTTTAATATACATGTATCTGAATGCAGGTGCACAGACCCTGGGTCATTGGTATTGGTCATGGGTTTCATATTCATCTCCTAACTATAAATTGATAAGTCAATAATAATTTTGCTCTTCTGTTTCATGCATTGTGTGTAAAATACCAATATACAGGCAAATTGTACTAAAGTACCATACAGCTCTGCATCAATTTTGCCAATGCTGTTGATTGTACATTGTTCACAATTAGGCCCCGGCGGATAATGCTAGTTATTTTTGGCAATTATGCTACTAGCACTGCTAGTAAAAGTGGCACATTATGCTAGTTTTAATGCTCGTTATGCTCGTCATGCTCAATTTAATGCCACTTTATATGGGGTCAAAAAGTGTCACGGATGGACTTCACGCAACTCCACTAACAGCAACACCATTAACAGCTGCACAGTCTGGGACCAAGGCAAGAACCTTGTGGCTTGGAACTTGCAGCTGTGTTGACAAAACTGTGATGAGGTCTCGAGCTAGTTCGGTACCAGCTAGGCTTTTGGACAGTACAGAGCAACGTACGAGGCGTTGGTGTATGTTGAAATCGCCATTGACGTAGCGGAGGACAACAGCAAGTGCCTCACCAAGGCGTCAAGTACCATCGAAAATAACGGTGAGATGAGCTGCAGATGCAATCTCCTTCTTGATGGTAGACTGCTCATTCTGCAACAGGAATGGCACCAACTGTGCCATGTGAGTGCTGTACGTCATGCGACAGTAGTTGCTTTCAAGCAACGGACGAAGGTGGTCTATCTTACTCAGAGGCACACCTGCTTTGAGGAAAGACTCTACAACACTGGCTCTTCGAATGAGGACATCATTGGCTACAGCACCAGACAGCCCTGTTCCTGCCAGCTCCTTTTTATGGTCTGTAGTGTACTTCTCCCACGAAGCTGTTAGCGCTCGCTGGTATAGCTGGGCTCGTGACTTTCGCTCTTTGGCCGTCTTGTGCTTTTGGCTCGAAATTTGTGATTTCACAATGCTGTTCTTCGGTTGAACTGTCTGGCTGCAGGCACTGCAGAAAATCTTCCCACTGTACACGGTCAAATATTCCCCTGGAAATTGCTGCACGCGATGGTGGACGCTGACACGAGGTGTCAATGTGGAACTTCCACCGGCAATTCGCCCACGCTTAGCGACGGACTCCTTCCCACTTCTCTGGAAAGATCGTTTTCGGGAAATCGCTGCTCTGGCTGGTTCGGGAAGACGTTCACACGCTGTCCTGACCTCGTCCTCTTCGGACTCTGATTCTGATGCGTCTTCATCGACAAACTCGGAATCAAAGTGATCATCGCTACTGCTTACTAGATCAACAATGTCTCTGGCTGCTTGCTCGGACATAGCCATGACGTGTGTTCTTCATCAGCTAACAAAGAATAATAAGCAAAAGTTACTTAGTTGGTGGAAACGAAACGCTCCCATTCTCACCGCCTTCTCATGTACACCCATCACAAGTTTTTTTTCCCCACGCTTGTGCCCAGACTCCCAGCCAGAGTCATAGATCTACTGCATGTAGTACAACTAATTATTTTACTGACAAGTACAGTAGTAGAGGTAAGGGCTACAAGATTTCAAGTGAACCAGTGTTGTCGGATGCAAACACACAGTTCTATAATTAGTTTGCGTGTATATTTCTCTGACTACCGTACTGGCAATATATGTTGCCGCAGTGAGGCCATGAAGCGTTACATTGGCACATGTTTGCCGCACGCAGGGCGTTACATGCAAAGTCGCACAGGAGCCGTTACACATGTTTCTATATTGCCGCAGTCCTTTTTTTGCTATTGCCGCATCACTTTTTTGCTATTGCCGCATCATTTTTTTGCTTTTGCCGCATCATTTTTTCTTTTCATCCACATTGAAGGCACAGAAATTCAGTTGCTATCCAACTGTTACAAACCCGACGGCAAAGGGCGACAACGATATCATAGAGACTTCTGCATTGTCACAAGGAAACTGGCAAACACATCGCTCTTCTTCGCAAAACGACCTCGGGAAAGAAGAAACCATTGAGATCGCCAACCACTGAATGATGCTTGGGCGTGATTTTCTTCACGCCGAAGGCGAATAGAGACTTCTGCATTGTCACAAGGAAACTGGTAAACACATCGCTCTTCTTCGCAAAACGACCTCGGGAAAGAAGAAACCATTGAGATCGCCAACCACTGAATGATGCGCCTTCGAGTGTCAGGACTTCCTGCTGCGTCCAGTTTTGAACTTTTCACCACGCGGTACACGTGCTTTCACAGTTTTCAGCCTTTTTTTTGCAGTGCAAACTGCAATGAAAAGATCGCCGCACCCCGCCGGACGCGCGTTGCGAACTCAACGAAAATTTGTCGCACTAGCCTGGTCGCGCTTTACGCCGCACCCCCCTGCGTTACGCGTTACGCGGCAACATATATTGCCAGTACGGTAGTCCCGTACGGATCCGATCGACCGTCCTCACCACTGCAGTCTGCACTGCCACATTATCATCATCATACATGATCAAGGCTGCGCGCCCGCCTCGCGAAAATCCTATGTTTTGCAACAATATGCTAGTTTTCGTAAGAATATGCTAGTTTTCTGCAAAACCTGCTGATTATGCTAGTGCAATGCTAGTTTCCAGAAAGTTCTAAATATGCCAGATATAATGCTTCCATTATCCGCCGGGCCGGGGCACAATCGCTGCAATCGCTACCATTTCTCATAAATAATAATTATGGCCCGCGATCTGCTAAAACCACCCTTCGCCCCTCGGTGCTGCGTAAATTTTCGGAGAAAAATAATGATGAAAACGTCAGCACGTCTCGATTTTTTCATCATCGCAGGTGACAGTCATGGCGGAAGGAGGACGAAGGCGTTCGTTCGCACAAATTGTTGTCGGATTCTCGGCAGCGGAGTCGTCAGCACTGCCAAATGACGATAGATCGTTCTTCGGGTGGTCAGATCAAGATTCTGACGACCAGAGCGATGACGAATCGACCGACGCCTCTCCGCTCGTGACCCTGCCGATCGCGCTTGCGATCGATGCGGAGGAGAATTTGGACGAGGCGCCAGCGCTACAGCCAGCACAAGCCCTCGCCGCCGGAGGACAGGGCCAACCTAAGAAATCCCGTGCCCTGGCGGCGCCCAGTAGACCCAGGTGCTCGAAGTCCGTACATGGTATCCTAAGTTCGTACGCCCATAATTCATGTTCTGTCATTGTATTCGACTCAAATATTTTATGGAGGGGACAGTGTGGTATGTTCTCCTCGCGTACCAATTTTCAGGGATCTACGATAAGCAGAAGTCCCATACCACGGGAGTGGGTTTTCGAGTGTCCATACGAAATACAAATTGGGTTACATTTCATGCAAAAATCAACTTTGCCAAGACCGATTTCGAACGGACACAGCGTCAAACAGACCTTCACTCAATCATCAAGAGCCAGCTTAGAGCTGACAATGGCCAGAGGAGAAGAATTTACAGAGAACCACCAATCCTTGCAGAAAGGTTGACACTCCTGGCATCTCCACCACTGTTTCCCGCGGTTTTCACAGCGCAGCTGCTTCTTCTCTGAGCCGACTAAAAACAGCTTGCATTTCGGCAACAAACTACGCTTTTGCAAGAAATACTGGTGGAGGCACATGCCACACATATCCCTTCGGTGCTTTCGTCGTAACCGAGGGATTGCAAGTTAGCAATTAGCAGAAATATGTGTGTATTTCGAGTCACCTCTGATCAGTACGGACTTAGAGTACCCTCTGCGACACCAAAATTTGATATGAAAAATGAGCGAACTCCAGAGAAACAGATCGGATCGAAAGATGGCCTGGTTCAATCGAGCCTGGCCTCAGAACAAACTTGGACAAGATACCTTCCATCCACGAGCAGGATTCTGGCAAGTGATCATTGCTAGTGTGAGTTTCAGCTCGGCAAACACGCACTGTAAAATTGTACGGACTTCGAGCACCTGGGTCTACTGTTGAAGAGGTACAGGCGCGAGTGGACAGGGCTGCAGTTGTGCCGATGTCAACTGTTTCAAGAACGTGTCACCGGATACTCTACTCACTGCACGCAACACAGCGCTCGCATTGACGACTCGAGGAGCTGTACTGTTACGTCGCTGGAAAGCTCGATGTGTTGAGACGACGCGGTGCAGTTACTTCTCACCATGGAAGCATTGCACACCGGATGCAGCGCGGAGAAAGGTTCCGAACTTCCGATCCACTTATTGCTATGAAGTGGATGGTGACGAAGTGTGCCAGACTGTTTTCATGTACGCACATTATGTAAAGGAGTGGAAGCTAAAACAAATTAAGGCGGATGTCTATGAGTATGAGCATGCTGTCCCTCCCCCTCAGTACGCATGTGAGGGTACTTTGCCCTGGAATGCACTGCCTGCAACTTTGCCTTTGGTGACATCAATGGACTTCCCCAGCCTGCTGCCCCCAGAGGCCTGCTCCAACTAATACTTACCTGACAGTGCCATGTGCTACTACCAAGAAGCATGTGCATACTGGATATATCAAGGCTGGAGGAACAGCAGCATACACAACATTCCTGAAAATATGGAGCAGGAGTGCAGTGATGTGATAATAATCAAAATAAATATTATGTGTGCGGTGTGTGTTCCGATCTGCAGTCTCAGATCGTAAGGGCAAGCACGGCAGAAACTCGCTTTTAAGCACACTGACGCACTCAAAGCTCATATTGAAGAAGCTAACGTGGCCCGTGACCTTTATCAAAAGTGTATTACTGCCTGGCATCTGATCATCTGCCAGTGACGCTCAAGACGGCTGGAATCTCACCGCAACGTGCAAAGTACTTGCACCAACAGATTCGTCAGCACTGCCACGCAGAGAACAGAGATATCACCTTCCCAGCACCAGACCAAGCAGACCCAATGTCCTAATTATTTGTTCAGAACATACATAGTAGAATACTGGATAACTGTGCAAAATAGTTTTTTCTCTGTACATAGACAGGTGTATGACAGGTGTATGAAGCCTCAGATATGAATTATAGTGTGAATATTAGGGGTGAAACGATTAGTTCGAATATTCGAGTATTCGTTCGAAAATCTCAAACGAGCGAGTATTCGAAATTTTGCACTCGATCGTTTTTTGTTTTTTTGTTTTTTATTTTATTTATTTTTTTAGTACTGGCCTTTTATTTTTCAAAAACTTCTGTTGTACTGCTCATCGACTGGTATGCATGCATTATTCGTGCCTTTGAGTCAGTATTTTATGACTTGGACGATGCGATCACCACGGCAAGTAACGTTATTTTGTTTTGAGATAATGAAAGTACTGGTGAAAATCGTTACTTTACACTCTGTACAAGACGTTGGCGACTTTTGTTCTATGTTCACAGATAATTTCTTCCGAATTGCTCGAGAACTCACAAATCTAGCGCTTTTGAATTTCGATAAAATACTCGAAATAATCGGATACTCGATCGAATACTATGAATGAGTGATCGATTGGTCAAAATAGATACTCGTTTCACCCCTAGTGAATATCAATTATTTTCAGCATTTTTATTCACCAAAAGCTTGCATAAGATGGGTCATATTTGAATGAATATATACAATTTGAGCCTAATACTTCACCATATGGTTGGGCAATGGCCAGGGACCAACTTCGAGCCAAAAACTCATTTTCGGCAAAATAGCACCAAAGGGTGGTTTTAGCAGATCCTTGGCCAATTATTGTCATGCAGTATAGTTACGAAATACACCGCCAGGATGCCACAATACAAAGATGGCTGCATTTTTCAACAAACATGCAATTATTGCGAAAAAAATAAATATTTCCATAATTTCGTGCCGTTGGTTTGTACACAATTTCAGGGCTAAAATAACCTTACCCTGTCATGGCGATATCTCTGAGGAGTTGAATTCACCTAGTCTCCCTTGTGCAAAAAATTCCCTCGTGGTGCTGCCAGCTGCAATGTAATGGCAACCCAGGATAGGGTGAAAATCGAAAACGATAAATTCCTCGCCTCCCGTCCATCCAACTGCGCTGGTTGCATCAAGTACGATGTGTAGAAGACGAGTGGCCTCCGACTAACAACTGGCAACATATTTCTTGAAGAAGCAAGCCCTCATTTCACCGACTGGCCTCGAGGTAGGCAACAAATCGACCAACAATTATTTACTGGCCGGCGTCGTCATCTTTCCCTGCATAACGTCTGCATGTATGGTTCCCGCGCAGAAAATAAAAAGCGGGCCAAAACAGGGTCTGGCGCACGGACTGTTCCCTGGGACAGAGTGAGTGTGTCAGACTCACAGACACCGGCTCAGTCACTGAGCCTGTGTCCATGGTGTCTGTGAGTACTCTGAGACACTCACAGACACAGGGAATAAGTATAAAGTAACCATGACTAGTAATCGTGATGTACAGGTTCCTGCACGAGTACAAGGGCAGTACCGCGGAATCCAGCCCGCGCCGCGATAGCGGCAAGGCCTGGATGAACAGCGGTACTGACCGAGTATGAGTGACTGGAACGTGTTTCCCGTATGCACCCAGCACTGCAGCAGTGACCCAGGCCAAGGTCGCAAGGAGATCACTCACAATCTTTGAGTTTACATGAACCATTCTGTGACTCGAGTCCTGTATATTATATATTACACACATGTATGACTCTATGAGGCTGTGAGCTGAGTGACAGTGACTTCGACAGCCGTACACGGACTACAGACTCAGCTCAGTACATGACTTTTGCTTGTACTTTCAGACCACAGAAGCTTGTCATTGAAATGGTAGACTCATGAGTGGATTCTGTCCACTGCCCGTCGTCAAGTGACGACGGGCAGTGGATTCCGTCCACTGAACTAGTTCCATCACCATTCAGCAGGCAGGATCGCGCTGTCCAGCCCGCGTAATTTGATCTGTCATTGGTCGACTCCAAGGCGACAGTCATGTGACATACGGGAATCGTGGTTATCATTATGATGAAGGGTAAACTGAAATGGTGCTGCTGCCGGCCAGGAGGGGGTTGACTCCAACTTCCCTACGCACTGGAGCCCAAGTGGCCGGTCATCTTGCTTGGACCTCATCGTCACAAATTCACCCCAACAGTTCCTGTCCGTTGATTCAGCCGCTCCACTGGGTAGCTCTGACCACGTGCAGCTCATCTGTCGAGTCCGTCTCCCTGCCACGTCCAAAAATCCAACCATACACCATCACTTTCTCCCAACATCTACCCCTACTGTACACCCCCAGGTTACAATTAAAGTTGGTGCCACGTTGCGTATGGGATGACCTGAATGCTGAACTTGCTGATGTCCACTGGAAATGTCACCTCCGCAGCTCGCACGTGGATGACGCTCTTTCGTCTTTCCACTCTATTCTTAGCAGGGCCATGGAGAAGCACCTCGGGTACTTCTCCCGGCGTCCACTCTCCCCCTCATACCGACGTTTAGGTCAGCCACCTTGGGTTGATGCCCCCCTCCGTGCCGCCATTAAGGCAAAGCACGATTTCTACAGTGTGTGTAAGAAATACCCAACCCAGCTTAACATGCATGTATATCGATCTCAACGGAACTTGGTGAAGAGTCTGACTCGATCGAAATACCGGGGATACATTCGGTCCGTACAAGCTACGCTGCATGCAGGACAAAAACCGCCCATCACTTTTTCAGTTCGTGAACAAATTAAAAAATCATAAAGTATCTCGTGACATCCCGACACTCACCATTAGTTCTACGCAGCAGGCTACTACCTCTTCAGCTAAAGCCACTGCATTGAACTCTCAGTTCGCCTCAGTGGCCGTGCCTGATGACCCTTCTCTACCCATTCCCCCCATTGCCGAGGAGTCGGGTGAGGTTGACCGCCTCACATCTGTCTTTACTACGACTGCTGCCATTCGCCGTTACATTCGAAAGCTCCCGTCTGACAAGGCTCCGGGCCCAGACGGCATCACTAATCTGGTATTAAAGTCCCTTGCGCCCTCAATAGCATACCCCTTATGTCTGATTTTCAACCTATCATTCCGCACTGGTCGTTTTCCCTCTGCATGGAAAACAGCTAATGTTATACCGATCTACAAGAAAGGGTCCCGCCACGAAGCATCAAACTACCGTCCGATATCTCTACTGTCCTGTGTTTCCAAACTCTGTGAGCGCGTTTTCTACGACCAATTGTACTGTCATGTCTCGTCACGTTTGAGTTCAGCTCAGTCCGGATTTCGCAGAGGCGATTCTACCACCCTCCAGCTGACGCGCCTGGTGCAATTAGTGTGTCGACATCGGGATGCTGGAGATCTAGTCGGGATTTGTTTTTTCGATCTTGCCAAGGCCTTCGATACCGTCTGGCACCGGGGGCTTTTGGCCAAGCTTCGTGGATCATTTACTGTAGACGGCAATCCCCTGCTATGGCTGACATCTTACCTAACTGGGCGAACGCAGTACGTCACGGTACATGGGACGTCCTCGGCCGACACAACAGTACTATCCGGAGTTCCCCAGGGTTCCATCCTCGGCCCCCTTCTTTTTATTTTATACGTCAATGATCTGCCCGCAGCTGCCCCGGGCACATCACTGTTCGCTAGGCACCGGCGGATTATGCCGGCATAATTATTGGCATAGTAGTAGTAGTAGTAGTAGTAGTAGTAGTAGTATTTATTTTATTTACCATCGGATGCCTCAACAGTGATACACACAACTCTTAAGAGGGCCGATAACGGGATAAGTGGAAAGGAAAGGAAAAGAAAAGAAAAAATAGAAAAAAATTGGAATTCAGACATCAAGCAGTACAGTAATCAAACACCAAGTCAACTTCAATCTTAGTACAAGAACTATCAAGATCATCGAGAAACTCAACAGATTCCAAAAAGAAGGTCAAAATACTTCTTAAACGCCACTGGGTCTTTAAAAAGATCATAATTGGGTGGCTGAAAATTTGGAGCATAATTTGGCATCCTTTCGGAGGTAGGAGCATAACTACATGATTGTACCACCGTTCTAGTACCGTATTATCTCTAATATAAGCACGGTCCTTTATTTTTTCAATGTACCTCCGCCCCGTGCTATTAATAAGGGGAGGCAAAAATTAAAATTTCACCAGTTGTAGTCTTCGGGGTGCTGAGTCGAATGGTCGTGGTCCGAGGAAGCTGAGACGCTCCCTTCCTACTTGAATCCCAATCGAACTCGCGCACTTCCACCGAAACTGGGTGACTGCGCCCTACTAGATGGGGATTTGTATGCAAAATATCACTAAAAGCGCCATTTCGTTCTTATAAAAGCACGGATGACCGCGATTGGCCCATATGTTGTAGTCTTTTGGACGCTGAGTCGACTGGTTTTGGTCCGAAAAGGCTGCGATGCAGCGTTCCTCCTTTATTCCCAATCGAACATGGTTGAACAAGTGGTCACGTGCTCCTGCGTACGCCAGTCACCTGGTCACCGTGCTAGGCCTTGACGGATTATGCTAATATTTTCGTGAAATTATGCTTTTCGCATTGCTGAAAAAATTGCAGAATTATGCTATTTTTATGCTATTATGCTCACATATGCTGCTAATGTATTATGTATATGATGGTTCTGTGCAAAATAGCAGGGGAATTTTTTTGTAGAGGGCGTTGTACTGTAGTAGCAGAAGTTCAACGGGGTCAACGCACCGTCCGACCTAGCTACGACCGTCACTGATTGTAGTGGACTGGACATGTTATCAAGGGAGTCGTAAACCTACGACTTCCTGGTGCATCTCCTGTCTTGTAGAACATGTACAACTGTATGGAATTTGATGCGAACAGGCGGATTATTCCAATTTTATGCGATTCGTATGCAATTTGCCTCGACTTATGCGATTATTCGATTTTGGTAGGAATTATGCGAAAAATTATGCTAGCATAATCCGTCAAGGCCTACACCGTGCCTGCAGGGTACAACTTACTAGCCTGTTTGACCTTTTTTGGGTGCAGTCCTGTCACTCGAGTTGAACCTTGGTGTGAAATTTGTCGCCTGCTGGCGTGGTGACCAGGTGATTTGGGCAACCAGGAGCACGTGACCGCTTGTTCAACCATGTTCGATTGGGAATAAAGGAGGAACGCTGCATCGCAGCTTTTTCGGACCAAAACCAGTCGACTCAGCGTCCAAAAGACTACAACATATGGGGCCAATCGCGGTCATCCGTGCTTTAATAAGAACGAAATGGCGCTTTTAGTGACATTTTGCATACAAATCCCCATCTAGTAGGGCGCAGTCACCCAGTTTCGGTGGAAGTGCGTGAGTTCGATTGGGATTCAAGTAGGAAGGGAGCGGCTCAGCTTTCTCGGACCAAGACCATTCAACTCAGCACCCCGAAGACTACAACTGGTGAAATTTTAATTTTTGCCTTAACTTCCCCTTTAATGGAGACGTTCCTTTATTGGAGACTGTTCCATTACCGTAGAATCCCGCGGATAAGCCCACCCGCGTATAAGCCCATGCCCGCGCCATAAGCCCAGGGTTTGTTCGAACATCACACAGCTTCATCGTACAAGCCCACGGGCCTAGGTCACACCGAGAGTCCATAAAGTATGGACTCTTGGCCATACCATGTACGTAGTACATGCACATTAGAGAGGTTCCGCACTACGTAAAATTGAGCAACTTTACGTTAGTGGGCGGGGAAAACCCGTGAATTCGCGAGTTTGCACTCCACTTACGGAAAGTTGTCTACGTAGAGTACGTAGATAGGGCTCTGATAACGTAGCTGGTCCGTAAGTGGATTGGGGTACAAATTTATGACTCTCTCCCCAGGTCGATCTGGTCGTACACTGCCGCGTTCGGAGTTGCCAAGGGCAGCTACGTGATTTGAAAACTCCGTATGGCGGAACACAGATGCGCATGCAGTTTACGTAAGACTTAATAACACATGGTACGAAGGGCAATATGGCTGATTTATGCCCTAGCGCGTAGCCCGAGGTCGTGCACCGTAGCCCAAGGGCCACAGGCCCGCGGGCTACGGTGCACGACCGAGGGCTACGCACTAGGGCATACAATCAGCCATAATGCACGACGCACCATGTGTTTATTATAGTTCATACATGCCACGTGCCTAGTTGTAGACAAATAAGGTAAACATGGTCAAGGGAGGAGGAAGGTTCCAATCAGCTGTCATATGAATGAAGGGTCGAACAAGATCGGAAGGAGCTTTCTCCGTGGAATGATAGAACGTTTTGTGTCAGATTTACTTGCAGTTCCAGGAATATGTCTTTGCATTTTGGTGTTAGTGTTGCCTATTGGGCGGTATGGAAGTTAGCTGATTCGCTGCTGCTTTGGCGTTAACGTTGGCCGCAAACATCCTTGACCAAGGGGCACTAGTAATTAGACTAGTTTTGAGGGTACATTGTAAGTGTTCTTATTTGGAACAATGATACTTTTTCACATACATCTGAGATTTTGTTCGCATTGCTTTCAGTTTACTTGAGGTCCATGTGTACACTGGACAATCATGTAGCTAGGTACATTTGAAGTACAATGTAGATGTAACTGTATATTTTGTAGGAGTTCGAGATACAATCTGATCTCTTCCAGATAGGTAACTTTGTGATGCATGTTCACCTGTTGACTTGTTCGTCTCAATTGACTTGAATTTAGTAGTGCATGGTAAGGACATGCTGTGTGCTATTGTCACGTTGTTACTTCTCCTATGTCGACATTGCTAGTAAAATATAAATGTTTTGGACGGTGCACGTAAGTAGTTTCGTTTTATGTGGTGTGTGCGAGTGCATGTGGTGTCCTTAGGAATGGTCCCATGTGTTCTATGTGCGCTGGAGTACTGCCAATTATGTACCAGATCACTGCCCAAAAGGCATGGCTTGGTGCATATTTGGCAGTGCACCAGCGTACGTAGTACGCCTGGGGTCATTCCTAATGGGCATGGGTACGCCGTACGCATTATCGTCTGATAATGCCCTGGTACGGTGCTGCTCTGATTGGCCTAATGCTAGCAACGACCTGACAACAGGCACGTGACATGTATGAATAATTTTTTAGTACATTTCAGCACAATCATCGGTTGTTTTTGTTTGCACAGTGGTTTTTAGCATGTATTTCTCACTTCCTTGATACTTTTCAATAGCACAACTTGGTGTCGGCGTATAAGCCCATGCCCGCGTATAAGCCCATGTTCTCGTATAAGCCCACCGAAATGTCCTTGTGAAACAGTTAAGCCCATGGGCTTATCCGCGGGATTCTACGGTATGCTAAGGTGGATACTGCCAGTGCATTTCCGGATAAGGAGAGTGCTGTTCACATGTCGCGGCTTTGCTGTTTGCGCAGGATGATTTTTGCAGCCATGGCATGCAGAGTTTGTCTGGACCTTCCGTAACAGACATGTTGTATGCATGCACGCTTGTGCTTCTGACTGTTTTTCTAGATCGTGGCTTCTCTTCTGATCTTTCCTCGTCATGTCTGTTGACGTTTGTGAATGATATCATCTTGTCCAACATAAACACAGTACACTGTGAACGAAAGCAACATTTCATTCCACCTCACCTCTCAACCCCTCACAAACAACCGAAAACTCGTCATCGATTGCACTGATTTTTAAACGACTTTCTGGATCAATAATCATCATTTTTATGTCTTCAAACCAGAAATTGGCAGAGATCAAAATGGTCTGTCATCATAGTAAAACATTGACTTACAAGACATTTCTGAATAATAACTTCGGACTGATGTTAGATTATTACTGGAACAAATCATTTCTGAATGCACAGATTGAGCTACGTGGAATACTTGGTTGGTTGATAGAACTTGTATTTCCGGTGGAATATATGTAACAATCTTTTTCACATTCACGCAGTATTTATTGGAACAAATTCATATTCTGTGATGATGATGGTCAGCCAGTGTCCGTGAAACGTCTAATGGCCATTGCTGAGGACCAGTGGCATACAAATGTCTAAGGGTAGATAGGCCGCGCCAAGTTTGCATCCTCTTGGCTTTGGGTTCGAGGTATTTGAACAGGGCAGAGAACACTGCGTAGTTAGGCACCCCGGTGAAGTGCCTGAACTTGTCAGGATTGTTTCTGATGCTGGCTAAATCGATCGAACGACACTTCAGGCTCTCGTACTCTTTTTTAATTTCACTGAAGTCTTTTTTCTAGGCCAGCCATGTGATCATCAACTTCACTCGGGTCACTTACACTGATATATCTGTGATCACATGGCAAACCCTGCACAGGACCAGGGGTCGGTGCTGGGTCAATAGCCGAACAGACACCAGACACCACAGAAACGACCCCGGCATCATCAATATCTTGTGGCTCCTCAGACTCTTGACGTTTTCTCTTCAGAACTCGTCTCGCTGGTTTAGGAGTTGCCGTCCACTGGAACTGGGTTGGCACAGCGGTGGGGTTGAGCCATTTTCTTTCTGGCTCCTCACCAGACAGGAGCTTGCCGACGTAATCATCTTGTTTGAAATGAGAGCTGCATACTCTGGTGTTTGATGTGATCTTGAAATTTGATCCCACGTCCCTCCTAATTTCAAATTGCCATAACTTGCACCTTTCTGCATCACTGGGAAAACGATGAAATGCAAGTGACATAATCTAAAGACCGATTACTGCAGAGCGGAACAGCACAGTAGTAGCCCTTGCCTGAAGTTCTTTTCGGCTTCTTGGCAGGTTGGCTGTCAGTGCCAGATTCCACTGCGGCTGACCCCACGGACACTGAAGGCGAAGAAACAACACCAACACTAGCTGCAGCGACAGTTTGTTCGACTGGAACCGGTTCAGGAATGGTTTTAGCTACTGCTTGCACTGGAGACGCCAGCGCCAGCCCGGCTAAAGCAGCGACACTGGCAGGAACATCGGTACTCTGCACAGTGCTGGTTTCGAGTGCCACTTGCACATCGAGCCACTCGAAATAATCAGGAGCGACGTGCCTGGGCACTGAGATCGTAACCCTCTCCTCGCCTCCGCTGGAACAGAGCGACTTTATCCGCAGTTCAGGTTCTCTCACGTTCTTTCTCCATTTCTCACGACTACTCTCGGCTGACCAACTCCAAATCGCTCTACAGTATCTCAAAGCTCGGTATCAAACCCTCCAGCAACAAGGACAAAGCGAAACAAAAATTAATTTTGTCAAGAAAGCACAGCAGGAAGACGTGTCGTACGATCGTGGGCTGCGATGACAGCGCGAGCGCTCAGGCGTAGCCATCCAACGCCATTTTTGCACCATGGCAACGCATCTTCGGCAATGAGTGATTGGAGACGTGCTAGTATAGGGCTTGAAAGTGCTACGCCACAGCAAAGCAACAATTTCAAAAATTCAAAAACTGGATCCACTTGGATCCAGTTTTTGTATGGATCCAAGCACATTTCAAGCGGTCTTACCCACAGCATGGTGATGTAGCCAGTGAAACTGACCGATATGGCTACTGGGTAGGCCTTGACGGATTATGCTAGCATAATTTTTCGCATAATTCCTAATTTCCTACCAAAATCGAATAATCGCATAAGTCGAGGCAAATTGCATACGAATCGCATAAAATTGGAATAATCCGCCTGTTCGCATCAAATTCCATACAGTTGTACATGTTCTACAAGACAGGAGATGCACCAGGAAGTCGTAGGTTTACGACTCCCTTGATAACATGTCCAGTCCACTACAATCAGTGACGGTCGTAGCTAGGTCGGACGGTGCGTTGACCCCGTTGAACTTCTGCTACTACAGTACAACGCCCTCTACAAAAAAATTCCCCTGCTATTTTGCACAGAACCATCATATACATAATACTGTGGTGATATTGTAGCACCTTTCCCTGCATGGGTCTTGGTACTCAGGCTGCTAGTGCTGCTGTTCGCACCCTAGGCCCTGCACTGCGTGTACCTCTGGCGCCTTGCACATAACACATTCACATGTCACCTTTCAAGCCGCCTTTGCAGCCAGCTTCCCTTTAAAAGCCATTGCGTTTTACTGATGATTCATTCTCATCTTTCGAAGAGTTGGTCTGCCTTGAGCAGGACACAACATGGCGCAGCGAAAGACACGAACCTCTGTCAAGGCCAAGGCTGAGGAAGCAGCAGCAATCAACGACGGGTTGACAGAGCGGATGCAGCCAGGAACTCAAGAAGAAGGAAGCCTGCTGCAGTCCATCGTCCAATCCCTCAGCCAGCAGCAGCAGATCCTGCTTAGGCTCACAATGGCGCAGTCAAGCCAGCCTGCCGGCAGCGGCCCGCCACCATCCACCTCAAGACAGCCAGAGGTAGGGCCGTGGGCCCGGAGAGCGGAAATACCCCACCTGCCCAGTCCAGACTCGATAGACCTAGCTGGTTTCCTCGAGTGGAAAGTCGAGTGGTCTGACTACGTGTCGTTGACTGGGCTATGCAGAGACGCAGGTACAGTTACACAGCAAGCAGTTCTCCGTACAGCTCTCAATGATGGTTGGGTGCGGCTGTGGCAGGCGGGCGTAGTTCCCATAGCCGACGGCGATGATGAGCGGGTTGCTATCCAGAAGCTGTTCGCTTTCCTGAGAAAGCGAAGAAACCCGTTACTGGACCGCAAGGCCTTCCATGGCAGGAGCCAGAGACAAGGTGAGAGTATCAGCCAGTACTTCTCGGGTCTGTCTCAGCTGCATGATGCGTGCAGCTACCCAGATAGTCTGCAGTGCGGCAGATGTGGGTCACTGTGCGGCCATGAGGCCCAACTTCGGGAAACCCGGCTCCGCGACAGGCTCATCTGTGGCCTAAGGGATCGAGCGATGCAACGAAGGGTGCTCGAAGAAGAGTATGCCAGTGAGTTATCGCTCGATCGGGTCATGCAGATATGCTCTGCATACGAATCCGCTACCGATACGGAATCTGGCCTCGGTGAGCAGCTGCCCGACCTGGCGTTGGCGGCGGCAACGAAGTCCACTTACAAGCGTCAGCAGGCGCAGGCACAGACGCTGAAGTCGGACGTAGGCACGTGCAGGTTTTGTGGGGAGACTCACCCCAAGGGCCAATGCAAGGCCTATAACCAGACATGCCGCTTGTGCCTCAAGGTGGGTCACTTTGCCAGGGTTTGTCAACAGTGGACCTCGCCCTCACCAGGAACGACGTCTGTCGACTCGCTGTTTGTCAACCAGGCTGGTCCTTCTAGGAACAAGCTGGTGACGGTTGGCGTCGCGATCCAGGGAGGATCGTCATGCGCTATCGGGTGGCTGCCGGACACGGGCGCGGATGTGGACGCCATCAGTCTTACCGACCTGGATGGTATCGACCCAAGCCTCAGGATGAATCTAGTGCCGGACACAGCTGATGTCAAGGCAGCTAACGGTACGGCTTTGGATTCCATGGGCAAGCTCGAGGCTCAGTTGTCCTTGAGCGACACTACCGCCGTGTCGACCCTGCACGTATTCCGGCAGCTGAAGACACCTCTGCTCAGCAAGGACACGTGCATGAAGTTGCGGCTTCTCGAGGATGGATGGCCTCACTCCCTTTAAGGGTACAAAGCGTGGCAAACATCTCCATCCCTCGGAAGCAAGCATCCGAAGTCGCAGACACGTCAGTAGGTACTGCGTCGACGGCGGCTGAGGAAATCCGACGTACCTTGCTGGAAGAGTTTCCAGAAGTGTTCTGTGATACCCCGCTCAAGCCCATGAGCGGTGAGCCGATGCGCATCGAGCTCATCAATGGCGCGTCGCCATGCCGCCTGTATCGCGCTCGCTCCATCCCATTCAGGTGGCGGGACGCGGTGCAGAACCAGCTGTCCGACATGGTGGGCAAGGGCGTCATTGAGAAGGTGCCTATCGGCGAAGCATACACTTGGTGCCACCCACTGGTGGTGGTCCCTAAGAAGAATTCCAGTGAGCCGCGCATCACGGTGGACCTGACAGGTCTAAATAAATGGGTCAAGAGGCCGGCATACCCAACCCGAGTACCTCGGGAAGTCGTCGCGTCGATCCCAATGGGGATGCAGTACTTCACCACCCTAGATTCTCGCCATGGCTACTGGCAGGTACCCCTCGACGACGATAGCACCAGGCTCACAACGTTCATGACGCCATGGGGTGCCTACCGTTTCAAGCGGAACGTCATGGGCTTGGTGTCGGCAGGTGACGAACACAACCGGAGAGGAGACGAAGTGTTCGCCGGGTTTTCGAATCTTCAGAAAGTGGTAGAGGATGTGATCGTGTACGACACTGAGCTTGAGGCGCACACCCAGAGGGTTCGCAATGTGCTCAAGCTTTGCTCGGAGAACCAAATCACACTGAACCGCCGCAAATTCGTCTTTGCGGCACCCAGAGCATCGTACTGCGGATTCGTGGTGACGCCGGACGGCTACAGTCCTGATCGAAGCTTGGTGGAGAATCTACACAACTTTCCAATCCCTACCAACCGCACTGATATCCGATCCTTCTGTGGACTCGTGCAGCAGTTCGACGCGTTCACGCCGCGACTAGCGGAGCTTCTATCCCCGATCCGCTCCCTGCTCTCTCCAAAGAATGAGTTTATCTGGGAGGATCCGCAGCAGCAGGCATTTACAGCTATACTAGAGGAGCTGGTAAGCCCTCGAGTGTTGGCTACCTTCGACCCTGCACAGCCACTTCGTCTCGAGACAGACGCCTCGCAGTCAAACGGTCTCGGCATGGCACTGTGGCAGCAGCAAGTGGACGGGCGGTGGCGTCTAGTGCAATGTGCTTCACGGCACGTCACTGAGACCGAGGCCAGGTACTCTGCAACGGAGATTGAACTGCTGGCGGTAGTCTGGGCAGTCCACAAGGCTAGACTGTTCCTGGCCGGTGCTGATTTCGAGCTGCTAGTCGATCACAAGCCGCTCATTCCTATCCTGAATGCTAAGACGCTGGATGAGTTGACGTCTCCACGAATCGTGCGACTACGAGAGAGGCTGACGCCTTTTCGGTTCGTGGCTCAGTGGAGACCGGGTGCCGATCACAAGGTCGCAGATTGCCTGTCGAGACACCCAGTACGTGCACCAGACCCTGACGATGAAGCTGGTGAGGAAGAAATCGAGCACTGCTACTGTGTTCTCCGTCAGCTGTCGCAAGAGGACGAGGAAACAGGCCATACAGTCCTCCCCGACCTTGGCATTACGAAGGTGCGGGCGGAGGGCTCGACGGACCCGGAATACCTCAAGCTGCTGAACGCCGTAAAGAACGGCTTTCCGGTGGACAAGGCTGCTCTGGACCTCGATCTGCACCCGTACTGGCAGGTTCGGCATGACCTGTCGGTCGAGGACGGCATAGTGTTGTTGGGTCACCGTATTGTCGTTCCCAGAAGGTTACGCCAGACCACGCTGGAGCAACTTCACGCTTCTCATCAGGGACAGACCCGCACACTCCGCAGGGCCAGGCAAGCAGTGTACTGGCCCCAGATCTCCAATGACGTTAAGAACGTCGTCCAGACTTGCAGATCCTGCATCACGCTGCTCCCCTCCCAACCTTCTGAGCCGCTCCTCTCTGACAGTCGTCCGTCCAGACCGTTCGAAGATGCAGCGGCGGACCTCTTCTCCCTAGGCGGCTTCGAGTACCTGGTTCTCACCGACAAGTTTTCCGGCTGGCCATTTGTTGGGCGTTGTGGGAGGTCGGCTATCACGTCTGACGTCACCAAACATCTCGTTCAGTGGATGTCGGACGTTGGCGTTCCTACGCGCCTCACGACGGATGGTGGGCCGCAATTCAGATCTTCAGCGTTCGCTTCGTTCTGCTCAGAGTGGAACATTTGCCACGACCCCAGCAGCCCGTACAATCCTCAGTCAAATGGCGCGGCTGAGGCGGCGGTCAAGGCCATGAAGCACTTATTAATGAAAATTGGCAAAGGTGACGCCTATAACAGCAGTGCCTTCAGAGAAGGGTTGCTGGAGTGGCGTAACGCGCCTGGGCCAGGAGGAGCAAGCCCGGCCCAGCTGCTGTTTGGAAGGCCAACGAGGACCAAGGTTCCCACACTTCCTGCAAATCTGCAGCAGTACGCTGCCCACAGCCGCAGTGCTCCCCAGCAGGTCTCATCCCAGCTTGGCAAACCTCTGCCACCTCTGCACGTAGGCGATAAGGTATGGATCCAGAACCAGTCTTCAAAACGCTGGGATATGGAAGGAACGGTCACAAAATGCACGAGAAGAGGACGGAGCTACACAGTGCAGACAGTGACGGGGTCCAGCTTCTGGCGGAACAGACGGTTCCTCCGGCCACGTGCATAGATTGACTGGGCATGCTTCTCTTGCTTTTTCCTTGTTGCTTGTGCGCTACGCTGTGATTTTCGAATTTCAGTTTCAGGATTTTCTTTGTGTTAGTGCTCCCAAGTCGCACTCAAGCCGAGGGGGCATGTGGTGATATTGTAGCACCTTTCCCTGCATGGGTCTTGGTACTCAGGCTGCTAGTGATGCTGTTCGCACCCTAGGCCCTGCACTGCCGTACCTCTGGCGCCTTGCACATAACACATTCACATGTCACCTTTCAAGCCGCCTTTGCAGCCAGCTTCCCTTTAAAAGCCATTGCGTTTTACTGATGATTCATTCTCATCTTTCGAAGAGTTGGTCTGCCTTGAGCAGGACACAACAAATACATTAGCAGCATATGTGAGCATAATATGATAACTTTTAGCATAAAAATAGCATAATTCTGCAATTTTTTCAGCAATGCGAAAAGCATAATTTCACGAAAATATTAGCATAATCCGTCAAGGCCTACTACTGGGGCGGGGTTACAACTGGTGGCGAAATAAAAGTCACACCTGCATGCGACATGAGTGGGTTGCTATGCACCCACATACTTAGGCAATAGCAAAGTCACACCTTAGTGATCCAAAAATAGAAATCTGATGTCAACTTGCTACTCCCTGGCCGTTTTGACGTCATCACTTTCAAGCCCTATTATTGGAGACTGTGCTTATATTACTTATTAGAGATAATACGGTATGTAGGCTACAGAATTGTATACAATGCACCTGATCAGCGCTTGTGATCTGTTTGGTGAAGGGTTTGGAGGTCATGCAGATAGTGTTTTCAGTGAAAAGCAGGGTTTTACCGGTATGAGGTATCCCGAGGTGGATGAGATAGTGATGGGTAGTCCGCAAACGGACTCTGCGTACATGTACATTATTCATGATACGAAGTCGTGACCTCGGGATTTAGCAGCCGTGGCTGTGCAGGCTATGGATATTGCTCTAGTAATTGGAAAATATCAAGTGAGGTATTGTTGATGTTCGATCATGATGGAAGGAGAGGTGGAGCTACGAGAGAGATGAGCTGATTATTCGCAGGGTGAGGCTGACATCGGTTGGACGAGTATGACGATTACGAAGACAGTCAGTTGAACATGATAATTTTGAAAGGTAACTCAAACAAAATTTAGCAATGAAAAATCTTTTTACAAAAGATGTTGTAGTGAATAGAAGATACAATGTTTTCTCTTTTCTATGTTGATCTCTAGCATGCATGGACACCTTGGTATGAGGACACTCATGTATTTTGTTGTACTTATGGCCACTTGCAAGTACATGTACGAAAAACGCACAATTTTCCAAACTTTGAGGCTCCATAAGTAGAACAAAGTGAATGTGTATCCCCGCGTGCCAAAGCATAATATGAGGATTTTGCGAGCATAATGCGAGAATCCATGAAAGCATAATTCCATGATTTCGCGAGCATAATCCGCCGGAGCCTACTGTTCGCAGACGACACAACGCTCCTACGGGCATCTCCTAACATCACTGGCCTGATGAGTAACCTAGCTAACGGGATTCAAAGAGTAATTTCCTGGATGTCGTCTTGGCGGTTATCGCCCAATCTGTCTAAAACTAAAATCATGCTCTTTCCTTCTCAGCCCGATGTTCCGCCCCTCCTCCATCCCACTTTCCCCCAGCCTATAGACATAGTCTCCAGCCATAAGCATCTTGGCATTTTCATTGACTCTAATCTTTCATGGGAACCCCACATCGATTACATATGTAAACGATCAAGTTCAGCTTTAGGAATTCTCTCTTCTCACTGTTACCATCTCCCAATCTCTTGTAAACTCCTCTTTTACTCAGCTTACTTACGCCCCATTTTTGATTATGCAGATACTGCTTGGGCTGGAATTTCCACAACCCGTGCTGCCAAGCTCGAAATTCAACACAATAAAGTTCTCAAAATCCTCCTCCGAAAACCCCGCATGCTTCCATCTTCCACCCTTTATGCCCTTGCTGACACTTCCCCTTTGTCTAAGAGACGTAATTCACATCTTGTCACCCTTATCCATTCTCTCAAACTCAATCTGTGTCCACCTCACCTCCACTGTTTCAACTGGTTCTCTTCCCGTAGCACGAGAAACTCCCTTTCCCTTTCGAAACCTAAGTCCTCCTTTCTACTTCACTCTCCCTTTTTTATTGCGTACTCTGCGTGGCTGGCACTTCCCCAAGAAGCTAAGGACCTTTCTTCCCTCCGCCTTTTTAAGAGCCTTGTCGCGCCTTGATTTTGATTTTGTGTTTCTGATTTGGTTGCAATCACTGCTTATCCATGCCGGTTCCTTTTTCTTCTCCTCCCCTTCTCCCTGCCTTGCCGTGGTTGGCTAACACCCTCTCTCTTTGGATTGGCCGGTGTTCTCACTGTGCTATGAGATGCTGTAATAAATAAATAAATAAAATAAATTATTGAGTAAAGGACCTATCTGGAACATTCAGCATAATTGTATTTCTCTGGCTAGGCTGTTCATTACGAATCATTAGCCCTCCACTGTCTGCTATCTCAACCCTACAGCCTCCCATTATAATGGAACTCCCTTCAATTTAGACTACGTCTTTGGGAAATCCTCAAATATATACCGGTATGATGGCGGTGAATTGGGGTGGTCCTGGGATGCACTGGAGCTTGTACAGGTATACCAGCCTAGATACAGTCCGGCGGTGGCACAGGCTTTGGAGAAGGGCACCAGGGCCAATATTAAATTTTAATGGCCATCATAGCACGCTTCTGCACACGGTCGAGTCGGCCAGGTGGCTGGATGTAGCTCCCATCCACACAGCACACGTCCTCTCCACAGGCTTCGAGAGAAAGAAGCTCCTCACTTTCCACACGTGGTGTGTCGATCGGGGGAGGAGAGCTCATTTAGTCGTGTCTCGGGAGACAGGCACTGACCCAGGTCAGACACATAACGTACGTTACAAGAGGGAAAGTGTCGGGCCAAGAATACTGCCTTGGGGTACGCCTGCTGCTATGGGCGCCGGGCAGGGGAGGATGATTCACCGTCGACCAGGACTGATTTTATTTTATTCCCGTAGCTATGCAGAAGACGTTACTTCAGTAACCTCTGGCGCTAGCCAGGGTCCACACAGCTTTAATTCCCGTAGCTATGCAGAAGACGTTACTTCAGTAACGTCTGGCGCTAGCCAGGGTCCACACAGCTTTAATTTGGTATTTGTGTGTTTGTTTGTGTGTTTGTTTGTTTGTGTCACGCCTGGCACTATCCGTATCTGACGGCAAAAAAGCATAGGATTTAATAAATTTAAAAAGGACATATGGAAACGAGTTAAGAGTAACCCTCCACCACTGTAACTAGATACTATATACAGTCAGAAAGTGCAACAACTAGGCACAAAACTGACAGAGTACTGAGACATTCGACGTCCTGACACCTAGCTTCAACACATCTCCGTAGCGCTAAGCCATGTGTTGAAGCTAGGTGTCAGGACGTCGAATGTCTCAGTACTCTGTCAGTTTTGTGCCTAGTTGTTGCACTTTCTGACTGTATATAGTATCTAGTTACAGTGGTGGAGAGTTACTCTTAACTCGTTTCCATATGTCCTTTTCCTTTCTACTTTTATTATTGGCTCAATACCCGAGTTTCAAATTTAATAAATTGTTCAATTTTCCTTTTTTTTTTCAGGCATATCCTGGGATTCGAACCCGCACTATCGCCCTACCGTACCCGATACCGTGCCATCAAAGACGGCTGGCCACAATGCATATTCAAATAGGGCTTTCAAATGCAAGATCACAATGTGAAACAACTTGGAAGAATTAGTATGTATGCGAAGTGTATCGGGGCCCGGGGGATGCATGCAGGGCGCGCGATAGTGCGGGTTCGAATCCCAGGTTATGTCTTTAAAAAAAGGAATTTTTTAAAGAATTTATTCCCGTAGCTATGCAGAAGACGTTACTTCAGTAACGTCTGGCGCTAGCCAGGGTCCACACAGCTTTAATTCCCGTAGCTATGCAGAAGACGTTACTTATTATTAATTCAACATCTCCTGGCTCGTCAGAAGACTGCCAATATATATGAGAAGTCGGGTGGTAGCCAACCACGGCGAACTGAATAATAAGGAGAGAAACAAAGAGAGTACTGCAAGGGGAGGCATGACGAAAATGGTGAGATTATTTAGGACGAAGAAGCTGAAGCTTGAACTCCTTAATGTCTGTGCATGCTTTAAGGCTAGTTGGCAGGGAAGACCAGAGAGTGTACGCAGAGAAGATAGGAGATTTCAGAAACAGGGAGGTATTGGCACGGGGTAATAGAGAGGTTAAGTTTCACGTAAAAGTCTTACGTCCGTGAACTTTTACGTCAAAAAGTGAAAAAACTCACGTAAAATTTGACGTGTTTTACGTGAGTTGACTGTCCCGCACGTAAGTTCATGACGTGAGTTTTTGGAAGTTTCGCTTGGTTATTCCGACCGAATTTGTGTGAGTTCCCGGAGTTTTATCGAGTTTTATCGATTTTGTTGGAAGATTTGATATTTGTGCGAACTAAACCCGAATCCTGCCAGGCAAAATTTCACGTCACGTCGCACGTGAAACTTAACCTCTAAAAATTACACGTAACGTGAGATTTGCACCGCGTTTTGAAAAAGGGCAAAAAACGTGTAACTTAACCTCTCTAGTGAGAAGGAATGACGTGTTGATCTGGTGGACACAAACCAGTTATACTTAGCAAAGTGTTTGGGAGCCAGGTCTAACAAGATCATGTGTACAAGGATGCAAAGATGTTGCTGGTGTCGCTCTAAGAGGGGAGATACTGAAGCTAAACTGTAGAGACGTTGGGAGGAGAATGTTTGATTTTTGCGAAACAGGATTTTTAGAAGCAGACGCTGGTGTATTTCCAGAGTTTGAACAAGGGCCTGAGACAGACCGCACCACGCTGTGTCACAGTAATCAAATATAGGTAGAATATACGACGTAAAGAACAATTTTCGGCAATGGTCATTTAAATGGTGGCAGTGAGGTTGCAACATGCCAAGGGAGGAGCTAGCTCGCTTGCATACTGACTGGACCTGTGGGGACCAGGACATATGGCTGTCGAATATAACACCAAGGTGTTTGTGTTCATGAACAATTTTAACGTTAGCATTGGCTCCTGGAAAGTGCAACGGCTGAGTAGGCGGCGATGGGCTGATGAACATTGCTTCGGTCTTCGCGATGTTGGGCCTCAGCTTCCAAGCTTCCATCCATGCTATGGTGGAGTTAATGCCGGTCTGCATGGAGGTAACGAGGTTGGACGGCGAACTGTCAGAGCACAACAGTGCAGTGTCATCAGCAAAAAGGCTGACGTCTGGAACTAGAGAGGGCAGATCGTTCACATAAGTTAGGAAAAGGAGTGGACCCAGTATGGACCCCTGTGGAACACCAGACACTACAGGTAAAGGATCGGACAAGGAAGCAGCGACACGGACAGTTTGATGACGGGACGACAAATATGACGACAGCCACTGCAGAGCTGTACCACGTACTAGGAAAATGTGCTCAAGCTTTGCAAGTAGGCCTCGATGCCAGACTGTATCAAACGCTTTTGACAGATCAAAAAAGACAAGACCTACATGCTTCTTCAGGTTACGATGTCCGTAAATATCCTGGATTAAGCGTGTCAATTGCAAAGTAGTTGAGTCGCCACGACAGAAGCCGGATTGTGCAGAGGAGAGGGCAGGGGTGACATGGTGGTAGAGAGATTCATAGAAGATGCGTTCACAGACCTTGGATATAGTTGGTAGGAGGGAGATGGGCCTGTAATTAACAGCTTGGGAGCGTTGTCCTTTCTTAAAGATCGGGACAACAATAGCAGATTTCCACGCAGATGGGAAGACTCCTGCACGATATGACAAGTTGAAGAGCAAGCACAGGGGATACGACAAGGAAGGCACCAGCAGTTTAAGGACTTCATTTGGAATACCGTCTTTTCCAGGAGACTTGCAGCTCTTAAGACGTTTCAGTTGTTTGCGGACCACACCAGTTGTTGTAAAGACCTCCAGAAGTGGAGCGCGCAGCTCTGGAGCTGGGTGCAGGGGCGGGATAACCCAGTTCGGATCGTCGGGAAGGCCGGGAGAGACAAACTGTTTGTTCAGAGTGTCCGCAATGGACTTTGCCTCAGACTGACGGTTGCCATCAGGATCAATCAAGCACTGAATTGGGGCGCGAGAGACACTGGGACGCTGGGTGCGAATGAACTGATAGAGAGAAGGACGATTGGGTGATGAGATTGTTGCAGAGAGGGAGCTGATGTAAGAGCGGTAAGTTTTACGGGATAGGTATTTGACAAAGTTGCGTTGAACTCGGTAGGCCTCCATATTGACAGGTGTTGGAAATTTTCGGCTGACACTGAAGAGGTCTCGTTTACGTTTCACCGCAGATACGAGGACAGTCGACACCCAGGGTGGATTGGATGTCACAGACGATGTGCGTGTGTTTGACCGACAAGAATGGGTGGAAAAATCAGCGAGGTGGTGCTGGAAGGTTTGTTCCAGGACGATTGAAAATCGAT
Organism: Sycon ciliatum; assembly: GCF_964019385.1. Taxonomy (NCBI): domain Eukaryota; kingdom Metazoa; phylum Porifera; class Calcarea; order Leucosolenida; family Sycettidae; genus Sycon; species Sycon ciliatum. The sequence continues at coordinate 87,264 of NW_027044864.1, read as the reverse complement.
CGACTGCGTCGTCAACAGTTGGGGAATTGCCTGGGCGTAGAAATGACCAGTCACAATGAGAGAGATCGGAATTAAGAGAGTCCCAGCAGTGAGAGGGGACATGACGATAGCGGTAAGGGAAATGTTTGCGTGGTGCTTGCTGCAAATGTTGGCCAGGCGATGGTGAGAGCTCGAACCGACATGACACGGTCAGATGATCCGAGGATCCAAGAGCGCAAGTCGTGTTAATATCCGTTGCAAGCTGGGGGTTGTTGACGAAGAGAAGGTCTAAGCACGACTGGGTCCCTGCAAGTGTTGTGTGCGTTGGGGTATTCACAAGCTGCTCTAGTCCGAAGCAGGTGAGGTGGCGGTAGAGCGCAGCTCCCGCGGGGGACGTTGAGTCAGTTGGGCACCAGTGCTGGTGCTTACAGTTGAAGTCTCCAGTCAGTATGACGTGGTACGAGGACATGGGGATAGTGACCAGGGCATCGGTGAGCATGTTACAGAAGTGATTTATCTCTGTGCTTTTGGCAGAGGGTGGGCGATAGGCACTACAGACAATAATAGGCTTTGGGGAGCCGGAACAAGGTTTAAGCTCCACCCACACTGTTTCACAGGTAGGACGACTGAGGTCGTTGCGAAGTTGGATACAACTTCGCAACGACCTACTTCAGTAACGTCTGGCGCTAGCCAGGGTCCACACAGCTTTAATTTGGTGTTTGTTTGTTTGTTTGTTTGTTTGTTTGTTTGTTTGTGTCACGGCTGGAGCTATCTTGTATCTGTCCCGTATCTGTCCCGTATCTGTGACTACAAAGGCTCTACAGGATTGTACATAACAGCTGTCCACAATATTTGCGGGCTCCTGTATCTGTCCCGTACCGTACCAATATTTGTCGTATTATGTATGCGACTCCCTGATGTAGAGGGAGATTTGGAAAGAAATAGGGAGACGAGGAGGAAATTAAATTAGAATAGACGCCGAATAGGTGATAGGATGCGTCAGCATAAACATACTTTGGAAGAGAGATCCCGTCGTCTCCAAAATAAGCGTGAACGAGCGATTCAGCGCCGGTCACAGGAAACGTCGGAAGAGAGATCCCGTCGACTCCAGAACGCCCGTGATCGGCAGAGTCCGCCGGTCCCCGGCAACGTCAGGACAGACATCCCGTTGAGTCCAGAACGCCCGTGATCGGCAGAGTCTAAGCCGGTCCCAGGAAACGTCAGGACAGACATCCCGTCGAGTCCAGAACGCCCGTGATCGGCAGAGTCAGCGCCGGTCCCAGAAAACGTCAGGACAGACATCCCGTCGACGCGCAGAAAAAACTAAATCTGCAGCCTCTTTTGCCGTCGAACAGGATACGTATTTTAGGAGACTGTAAAGTTATGTAATGTCCAAATTTCGACGTGAGCAGCAGGTCACTCGCGTTGATTTTTCGACGTGCGAGCCAAATAACACGAACTGAACTTTCGCGTCGCAGACATCCCGTGGACGCGCAGAAAAACTACAGCCTCTTTTGCCGTCGGACAGGTTACGTATTTTTGGAGACTGTAAAGTTATGTAATGTGCTCCACAGGCAACCATGCATTCGGCGTCGTCATTGGCTCAACAGGTCAATGTACATGTATTACTACAAAAAGGCCAGAAAATCCGATTACTGTATTAAAATCAACGAATTTTCGCTGGCGATTTAATTTCGCTGATTTCGCCGCTTGGTACCAACCGGCCAAAGTAAATCGGAGGCCAAAGTTCGTCATATAGGCAAATGATGCATGATTGAGCAATGGATGCATGTGAGAGCAAAAATACCAATCGATTTCAAATTTGACGTGAAATTGCGCGTCACGTCGGAAATAACGTGCATCTTAACCTCTCTAATAGAGAGGTTTCTATTTCTCATCGGCCAAAATTTGTTGATTTACAGTATAAGGAGATAAAAAGAAAAGAAGGAGCAAACCAAAAGTAGATAATTATTAGAGAAATAACAATCCGCAATAAATTCTGCAAATACTTTTGCCTAACTCATAATGTTCAAACCGATTGAAACGTTTTTGCAATACAGTGATGTGGCCAATCAACGGAAAAAGACATTTCCATCAGTTCTTATAACATGTACGATGAGCTAGGCAAAAAAGCATAAAAGCATAGCGTAGGGCCCTGAGCTTCCAAGCTCTCTCGTTTGGTATTTGTTTGTGTGTGTGTTTGTTTGTTTGTTTGTGTCACGCCTGGCGCTATCCCGTATCTGACGGCAAAAAATCATAGGATGTTATAAATTTTTCAATTCTCCTATTTTTCAGGCATATCCTGGGATTCGAACCCGCACTATCGCCCTACATGCATTCCCCCATACACTTCGCATTCATACCCATTCTTCCAAGTTGCTTCACGTTATGATCTTGCGTTTAAAAGCCCTATTTGAATATTGCGGGCAGCTGTATGTGGCCAGCTATGTTTGATGGTACGGTACGGGAGAGGGTGTCGTATTACCCTCGATCGTACCTGTCCCGTACCTATCCCTACCGTACCGTACCATCAAACACAGCTGGCCACATACAGCTGCCCGCAATATTCAAATAGGGCTTTCAAACGCAAGATCATAACGTGAAGCAACTTGGAAGAATGGGTATGAATTCGTATTATGTAAACGACTCCCTGCTGTATTGGGAGATTTTCTGGAAAGAAATACGAAGAAGGGAGACGAGGAAATGCAATTAGAATGGACGTTAGTTGCCGAATAGGTGATATGATGCGTCAGCAAAAACATGCTTTCGAAGAGAGATCCCGTCGTCTCCAAAATAATCTTGAACGGGCGAGTCAGCGCCGGTCACGGGAAACGTCGGAAGAGAGATCCCGTCGACTCCAGAACGTCCGTGATCGGCAGAGTCAGTGCCGGTCACAGGAAACGTCGGAAGAGAGATCCCGTCGACTCCAGAACATTCGTGATCGGCAGAGTCAGCGCCGGTAACAGGAAACGGTAGGACAGACATCCCGTCGACTCCAGAACGCCCGTGATCGGCAAAGTCAGCGCCGGTCACAGGAACCGTCAGGACAGACATCCCGTCGACTCCAGAACGCCCGTGATCATCAGCGCCGGTCACAGGAACCGTCAGGACAGACATCCCGTCGACTCCAGAACGCCCGTGATCGGCAAAATGAGACGGTACGGCATAGAAGCAACTTGGAAGAATTAGTATGTAAAGTGTATCGGGGGATGCATGCAGGGCGCGATAGTGCGGGTTCGAATCCCAGGTTATGTCTTTAAAAAAAAAGGAATTTTTTAAAGAATTTATAACATCCCTATGCTTTTTTTTGTCTAGGTCATCAAGGCAAAAAAGCATAGCGTAGGGCCCTGAGCTTCCAAGCTCTCTCGTTTGGTATTTGTTTGTTTGTGTGTTTGTTTGTTTGTTTGTGTCACGCCTGGCGCTATCCGTATCTGACGGCAAAAAATCATAGGATGTTATACATTTTTCAATTCTCCTATTTTTTTAAGGCATATCCTGGGATTCGAACCCGCACTATCGCCCTACATGCATTCCCCCATACACTTCGCATTCATACCCATTCTTCCAAGTTGCTTCACGTTATTATCTTGCGTTTGAAAGCCCTATTTGAATATTGCGGGCAGCTGTATGTGGCCAGCTGTGTTTGAGGGAATGATGGTACGGTACGATAGGGAGACGGTGTCGTATTACCCTCGATCGTACCTGTCCCGTACCTATCCCCTACCGTACCGTGCCATCAAAGACGGCTGGCCACTATGCATATTCAAATAGGGCTTTCAAATGCAAGATCACAATGTGAAACAACTTGGAAGAATTAGTATGTATGCGAAGTGTATCGGGGGATGCATGCAGGGCGCGCGATAGTGCGGGTTCGAATCCAAGGTTATGTCTTAAAAAAAAGATTTTTTTAAAGAATTTATAACATCCCTATGCTTTTTTTGTCTAGGTCATCAAGGCAAAAAAGTATAGCGTAGGGCCCTGAGCTTCCAAGCTCTCTCGTTTTATTTTTATACGAAAGCCCACTATATTCCCGAATATGTGTGAGAAGTGGTGGCGGGGCCAGGCTGCTCTGCCGACCCCAAAGGTCTCGGCGTCTACGCAGACAAAGCGCGCCATAATGCAGTAAAACCATGAGGAGGGGAGGAAGAGGGGAAATGAATGGTGAGAAACGAGGACAATGGGTAGATGGTCGTGAGAGAAGCAGAGTGAAAGATAACGTCACATTGTGGTATGGGGGGGGGGGGGATTATTATTCTTTATTTCCACGATGGCCAATGGCCAATAAGGAAGATAATATGATTCAAATCAGTCCAGAATCATATAAAATCAGTCTAGCAAGTAAGGAAACCAACACATTGTAGGGGGATCATGTGGGGTCACGATGGGGTACAGTGTGAGCTACTACAGGAGCATATGGATGATAGAATGAGGCTAGACGCCATTGATTTAAACGCATGCTTGCTATTTGTTTCACGCAGGTCGGGGGGTAGTTGGTTGAAATTGTGAAGGGACAGGTTGATGGGTGAGTTGGTGTGTCGGTATGTGTGTGATGTTCTCAATGTGTATGCTCTCATGTGTCGTAGTGCATATGGCTGCTCTGTGATTGGTCGTGCAAGGTGAGGCTGTTGCAGGTGAAGGGGAGCGCGGATGTACTTGATGTTGTGGGCAAGAGTAACCTGTTGTAAGAGTTGCCGGGAGACTAATGTGGGGAGTTGGAGATGATGAAGAAGTGAGCTGTGATGGACTGGTGCAAAAAGGGGGATCCGCAGGCAGATACGGGCTGCTCGTCGCTGAACGCGTTCTAATTGGTCCTTCTGTGTGCGGGTGGTGTTGGATAACACGAGACTGCCGTACTCTATAACCGGGCGAATGTAGGCGGTGTAGATTATGAGCAGACTGGGGGTGTTAAGTTGGCCTCGTGTTTTACGAAGTTGGTGAAGGAGTTTTTTGGATTTGTTTATTATTTGCGTGACATGTGAGTTCCATTGGAGGTTGTTTTGTGGTATGATTCCAAGGTGACGGTGTTCTTTGACTTGCTTTAGGGGTGTGCCGTTAAGAGTGATGTTGAGTTGGTGGTTTGGTGTGAACGACAAGGTAACGGTCTTTGAGGCATTGACGAGGAGGTGCCATCTGCGCAGCCAGGTTGCGGCAGCTGAAACGGCTGACTGCAGGGACAACTCCGATGTCAAACGGCTCTGGTGTGTTGCGATGAGCGCCGTGTCATCTGCAAATTGGCTGCACTTTGTGTTCGAGTTGGTGCAGGCAGAGGGCAGGTCAATGGTGTAGATCAAGAACAGCAGGGGGCCTAGAACGGATCCGTGGGGCACCCCTGCTGGTATGGCTTGCCACTCACTGAAGGCGTCGCCGACACGAACACGTTGACGGCGATGGGTGAGGTAGCTGACCATCCATTGCAGGGCGGTATCCTTCAGGCCGAGGTATTGCAGTTTCTTGAGGAGACCGGCATGCCAGACTCTGTCGAAAGCCTTCGAGAGATCAAAAAAGCAAGCTGTGACGGAAAGACCTTTATCTCGGCTCTCGGAAACCTCGTGCACGAGTCTGGCGAGCTGGAGTTCGGCGCTATCATTGGCACGAAAACCGGATTGATCCACTGGGAGGAACTGTAATAGTTTTACCTTGACACTTCTTGCTTGTCTTATGGTAACACCTTGTGTTCCTACTATTCTCATTCCTGCGGTTATCGCCTTTCTTTTGCTTTATAACCTCTGGTTTGGACATAATTCGACGAATTCTCCAATCAATCAAGTCTATACTGTTACACTGGTAGCTTGAGGATGGTTGAGATCATCGTTTGCCCTTTGACGTGCCTTGTGCTCCTGGCCGCTACTGCTCTGCTATACGCCGCTTTCCGTGAGATCCACCGCGCTCGGGACAACGTGGCTGCTACAGTTGGACGACATCAATTTCCTGCTACATCAAGCTCAAGTCCTACGGATCTAGCCCCGTGTCGATCGCGTTCTCTCTCCCAGACAAGCCCGAGCGTCAAACGCGTTACCAGAGAACCGAATGTTTCCCATGGCAACCCTTCCGAGTTCAAAGAGTGGGTATTTACGGTCGAGTTAGCCTTGAAGTGCTCACCTCAAGGTGACCCGGAGAGCCAAGTTAACTTTGCGGCTAGCTACCTCGCTGGGAATGCGCGTCTTTGGCTAATTTCTTCCATGGAAGCAGGTGAGCAATTTTCGGATTGGCATTCTTTGAAAAGCGCCCTAGCGCGAGTGTATGGCCCTCACTATGACGGGGAAAGAGTGCGATTGGACATGTTCTCTATCCAACAACGTGGGTCAATTGAATCGTACGTAACGGAGTTTTCTCGGCTAAGTTTACAGGTGCCGGAACTTGACGAACTCTCCAGAGCCTTGCTATTTGTCAACGGCCTGCACGGTAACATGCGGACCTTGGTAGTGAAGGAACACCCCACTACACTGTCAGCCGCCGTTCAGGAAGCTCTAGCAGTCGCCTCAGACAGCCGATTTCAGCGCAGACCACCACTGGCGACCGCGCCGGGATTCGCACCACCATCAGGTAGCAGAAAGCTAACAAAACTAAGCCCCGAGGAACGTGAGACATTACGAGCCCAGGGGGGCTGCTTCGCATGTCGTCGACCAGGCCATATGGCCCAGAATTGCCCGCAGCATCGAGATCACCCAAACGGTGGACGTCAGTAAGGCCGATGCGATTACTGACGCATCAAGAAAAGGCATCACCTGCGTGTAGTGTGTGCTCCGTCTCTACCCGTAACCGATTCAGTAGCCTCGCTGTGGAGGATGTTGACGATGATGCTGAATGCTCCGAAGCCAATTTCAAGCGAGATGTTACACCAACTATTGAGGCCCAGGTTACCAGCGTCAATGTGGAAACGGAACATGAGCTCCTGCGTGTAGAAGGCAAAATCAACGGTCGTCGCGCGCTTATGTTAATAGATTCGGGCTCGACCCATGATTTCATTGCCGAACAGTTTGCCAGGAGAGTTAACCTGCCAACCGAAATTCGCAACTCCTGTTTTGAGTTGTTTTTCTTCTCTCTTTTTCTTTCCCAACTAGTTGCTGTTACACTCACTGATACTTATGCACAGATATACAGCATTCCCTCACTAGTGGGACCATTGTTATTAGGCTAGGGCCTGTTTTGGACTTCCCACTCTAAATAAAGTATACAAACAAACAACAAACAAACAAAACCTGAATGTCACGCTGGCTGATGGAGCATCAAGCTCGTTTCCCATGGAGACGACCCATGAATTGAAGGTTATCGTAGGCGACTTCAGCGATAACCAAACCTTCACTGTGTTCCCCCTTCATCGCTATGACGCTATATTGGGGAAACCTTGGTTAACGCGTAACAATCCAGACATAAACTTCTGGACGAATGAAGTCAGGTTGAACTCGAATGGTTTGCCTTGTGCGTCGCCCAGTCAAAGCGAACCGACCGCACCTGTGGAGGCGATGTTCATATCTGGTCGTCAGGCTAGGCATGCTCTTAGGAGTGGAGACGAAGGTGTTCTGGCGTGGGTCAGCGTAGAAGACGGCATTGGCAAGGAACCTCCCGACAAATCCACTCAGAACGAGCACCCACATCTCAAGGCCATGTTCCGTGACTATGGCGATCTTTTCCCGGATGATCTGCCAGCTAGACTCCCACCAAAGAGGTCTGTGGACCACGAAATCCGCCTGGAGGAAGGCTCATCACCCCCATCGCGACCTGCCTATCGCCTGCCCAGGCCAGAAATGGAGGAATTGAAGAAACAGCTCACAGAACTCTTGAAAAAGGGTTTCGTAGAACCAAGTAAGTCCCCCTTTGGTGCACAGGTGTTTTTTGTCAAGAAAGCTGATGGTTCGTTACGCATGGTCTGTGATTGGAGGGAGCTAAACAAGATAACTGTTAAGAACAAGGCGTGCTTGCCCAATGTGGATGATTTATTCGATACCGTACAGGGCGCTAGGTACTTCATGAAACTAGACCTCCGATCAGGGTATAATCAGATTCGCATTCAAGCTGAGGCCGTGCCCAAAACCGCGATTAACACTCCCTTTGGGCATTACCAATTTAGGGTCATGGGATTTGGTCTCACCAATGCACCGGCAACATTTCAATCCATGATGAATACGATTCTTCAACCATATCTGAGGGAGTTCGTAGTCGTGTTCCTAGATGACATACTCATCTTCAGCAAAACGTGGTCGGAGCATATGCAGCATGTCCGGTCGGTATTGAGCGTGCTCCGGGACAACCAGTTATTTTGCAAACGGTCAAAATGTGAATTTGGCGTGGAGAGTGTGCGGTTCCTGGGACATTGCATCGATGGACTGCACATCGCCCCTGACCCAGAGAAGATTGCCGCAGTAAAGGTCTGGCCCGCTCCGACTTCCGTCACAGACGTGAGGCAATTTCTTGGATTTACGAATTATTTTAGGCGATTCATAGATCAATACTCATCGCTCTCTAAGAACTTAGAGGAGATAACGGGAAAACATGCACGATTCGAGTGGAACAGCTCTCGGCAACATGCCTTTGAATCGCTAAAGCATGCCTTGTTGAATGCGCCCCTATTGCGGCTGGCTGATGTGAACCGACCATTTAGAGTGGTAACAGATGCAAGCGATTTCGCCTTGGGATGTGTTCTTCTCCAAGAACTAGAGGAAGATGCCTGGCATCCAGTGGCTTATGCTAGCCGAAAATTGTCTGCTGCTGAACAGAATTATACAGCTACAGAAAGAGAAACATTGGCCGTAGTGTTTGCGCTAAAGACCTGGCGCATCTACCTCTTTCAACACTTTGAGGTCATTACAGACAACATGGCGGTAGTTTATCTGAAAACAAAACCAAGCATTACAAAGAGAGAGGCGCGATGGGTTGAATTCCTAGCTGACTATGACTACACAGTCCGTCACAGACCCGGCAGAGAGAACCCTGCAGATCCCCTTTCGCGTCGCCCAGATCTCCATGAGAGTAACCTCGTGGAGAATGCAGTACCACGTTTGAATGCTATTGAGTATGCTTTAGCAATGAATGATGACGTGTCCAATACAATATCAGATGCCTACCAGAGAGACAAAGAGCTAACTCCCATCATAGAAAGATTGAAGCATTCTCTCCGAGATAATTTGCATGATCGCTATTATTGGGACGAATCCACTGATCGCTTGTACCTCAAGGCATCCCCCAATAACCGGTTGTGCATACCACAGTGCGGTGTCCGGTTAAAGCTCATTCAAGAACACCATGAGTGTGCAACGGCTGGCCACCCGGGTCGTGATCGAACGTACTTCCGCCTAGCACGTTTTTTTTCTACTGGCCCCGAATGGGTCTCGATATCAAGAGATTTGTCAAAACCTGTGATCTCTGCCAGCGAACGAAGGGAGGTCAGCCACGAACAGGGCTTCTCCAGTCACTTCCAATACCTAATAGTCCTTGGCAGGATATCTCAATGGATTTTATTGTTGGATTGCCCCTTACTTCTCGTGGCTTCGACGCAATTTACACCTTTGTGGACCGACTTACGAAGTGCGTACATCTTGTTCCAACAAACTCGAAGATTGATGCTAAGGGCAGCGCTCAACTGTACATTCTAAACGTGTTTCGTCTGCACGGGCTGAGCTCGACCATTGTTTCCGATCGCGATCCACGATTCACTGCAGCTTTTTTCAAAGAAGTATTCTCTCAGCTAGGAACTAAATTGGCATTCAGCACTGCTAACCACCCTCAAACGGATGGTTTGACAGAGAGAGTTAACCGGCAAGTGGGAGATGTTCTAAGAGCATTTGTGAACTTGAGACAGGACAATTGGGATTCGCTTCTACCACTCTGCGAGTTTGCAATTAATAGTTCACAACAGTCATCTGTAGCTAATACACCGTTCTATCTGAACTATGGGTTTGACCCTAAGTCCCCGCCCGAATTCATTCTTACGGGAGGGGAAAGGAGTGATTCGGTCGATTGGCTTCATGAGCAGGAAGCCGCACTAAGGATAGCTCGAGATGCAATGCTCGACGCCCAGGCAAGGCAAGCTCTATACGCAGACCAGACGAGAACGCCCAGTGATTTGAAGGTTGGTGATAGCGTTCTTGTCTACAGAGACTTTCTACTGACCCCGGAAGCTCGTGGCCAGCCCTCTCGGAAGTTGCAACCCAAGTGGTTTGGTCCGTATCGTATCCAGGCTAAGATTGGAGCGAATGCTTTTCGCTTGGAACTACCCCGTGAACTTCGCTGCCATCCCGTGTTTAATGTCACTGCTCTTAAACGCTACGAAGAGAACATGATTCCTGGAAGACACCAACCCCCGCCTCCGCCCTTCACAGATCTAGATGGACACACACGCTATGTTGTCGAAGCCGTTTTGAATCACCGACACCGCAGTGGTGAGCAACACTTCCTGGTGCATTGGAAGGGTTACCCCAGCAGCGAAGCTACGTGGGAGCCCGCTGGCAACCTATGTGATGAGTCTGGTCGGAATATTAAACCACTGCAGAACTATCTAGCCTCACAACGACAGCAGCCTTGATCTAACTGGGCTGAGCCATATGCATCTCTTACTGAGATAGTTCAAATAATATGCTATAGACTGATATAGTTTTGCGTCATCTCCTTGTGAGAGTGATGGAGTTGAGTTGGATTACACTTCAATGTGGTTATGCATGTGCATGAGTGATTATTTAATATTCCCCTTTCCACAATTGCATCTCCTAACTGGATTGTGTTATCTAATAGAACCTTGGGCTTCCTATGGGGCCGGGAGAGTGTAATCGTTTTACCTTGACACTTCTTGCTTGTCTTATGGTAACACCTTGTGTTCCTACTATTCTCACTCCTGCGGTTATCGCCTTTCTTTTGCTTTATAACCTCTGGTTTGAACATCATTCGACGAATTCTCCAATCAATCAAGTCTATACTGTTACAGGAACGGTGTGACGTGCTTGTAGAGTCGCTTGTGGACGATCCTCTCCTGCACTTTACTGATAACGCTGAGAAGTGATATAGGCCTGTAGTTTGTTACCAATGACCGTTCGGCTTTCTTGTATAGTGGGCTCACAGTGGTATCACGCCAGTCCTGTGGTTGTTCACCTCTCCGAAATGACTCATTGAAAAGTCGGGAGAGTGACGGCGACAGCTCACGCGCCGTGGTCTTGAGGAGTCTTGTTGGGATGTCGTCAAACCCAGAGGCTTTGCAAGGATTAAGGGCTCCTAGGAGCTGTTCTTCCTCGGCGGGTGTGGTGGTGATTTGGGCAAGCTCTCTCTCGCCGGATGTTGGTAGAAGGATGTCGGGGACTGGCTCGTTGTCAACTGAGACGGACTTCTTGCTTTCTGAAATGAAGAAGCTGTTGAATGCTTCTGCCTGCTCTAAGTTCGATGTGAGCTTCCTGCCATCATGGTTCAAACCTTTCTTGGTGAAATTCGAAGGGTCTTCATAAGTTTGTAGAGGTTTGGGCGGTTTGTATGGGTTTGGTCACAGTGGTTGTCGGCATTGGCTGATTTATGAACGAATTTGGACTTGGCACTGCGGAAAAGAGTTGTTGTCTTGTTTCGCTGAGTTGTGAACTGGTCCCAGTCTTCAGCCGTCCGTGTCCGGAGGTATTTCCTGTATAACCTGTGCTTTGTACGGATATTATTTAGCAGATCAGGCGTCATCCATGGGCGTTTTTGAGGCAATGCAGATGATCTAGTCAACCGGAGTTGAGTGCAGAACTGGTGTGCGGTGCGAAGCAGAGTGTCACGCCAGAGCGACCACAGTTCGGTCAGCGAATATGACGGCAAGTCAATGTCGGGTGGCAGGAGTTGAGTATACGCTAGCGCTTCTCTCAGGGCGCCAACGTTCTCTGAATTCCAGTTCCAGGTCCAAGGTGGCAGGTTACGTCTGCCACGCTCATCTGCTGGTGGCTGCATGGAGATAGTTCCCTGGATTGCTACGTGATCTGAACACCCAAACGGTGCTCTGGAAGAAAGTGTGACCTCCTCCGGAGGGAGATTGGAGATGACTAGATCGAGGCACGAATTTAGATAGCCTCGGCAGATGTGGGTGGCAAAGTTTACATGCTGATGGAAACCATATGCATCGATAAGATAGCTAAGTGCGTCACCAGCTCTGTCTGTGACATCAGAATCCAACCAAGAGCTGTTCTTGGAATTTAGGTCGCCGAGGAGGATGAATGGCGCTGTGGTGTTACATTTCCCGAGACACAATTCAAGTTCGCGGCAGAATAAATTCGGATCAGAGTTTGGTGGTCGATACGTGCATCCCACGGTGACTATACGATCTGAGAGTGTAAGCTCTACCCACAGTGACTGGAAGCTTGGCATGACGACTGTTGTTAGGCGTTTGTGGCAGGTAGGGGCATGTATGTATAAAGCAACACCTCCACCCATCGTTTCTGTTCTGTCCTGTCTGTAGAGTGTGTAATCTGGAATGTCATAGAATGAGTCTGGCTCCATGGGGTTTGCCCATGTTTCGCAGACAGCGATTAGTGTGGGCGTGATGCGTGTGATAGTGGGTATGAGCTCGTCCATTTTGTTGCACAAGCTCATAGCATTAAATGTTTAAAAAACTCATTCCTACGAAAATTAGGTAAAGAAATACAACATGCTGGAGCCGAAAGAAGACATAGGACAAAAGTATAATATTATGCAAGAAGGCGAAAATGGTGTAAGTGCGAGGATATTACAGTACAACACGTTCCGTTCTGTATGCGTGGATATCTTGCACTCACCTAGGACTGTCTGGGTTTGCCTTTTTTCAACTTCTTCTTGTTTCTGGGTGCATTGGCAGTGGCCCCGCGAGGTCTTTCAGGTGTGACACTGTACTGCTTCGAGGGCGTTTGGAGCTATGCACTTGAAAACCGTCTGAGTCCGTGTCAGAGTCGCTGCCGGACTTGGTGAGCCGGCCTTGTGACATTGACTGTGCGAGGTCACCAATTGCCTTAGCTGGCAGCTGGAGCTGTGTTTGCGAATCTTGTTGTAGGTTGAACGGTCTGGGCGGTGATTGGTTGAAGTCAGGTAATGGGAGTTCCTCAGATTCTGATGAGCAAGCTGATGCAGCCTGATTTTCATCCGTGCTGCGACCTGGGACTTCCTTGTGAGGGCGAGAGAGTGTGCTCTGCCCATTCCAGGCTCCAGCTGTACGCTGGGTGCGTCCTTGGTGGTGTTATCGGCTGATACGGTGGGATTCTGTTCCTGTTGTTGTTGAGCAGTCGAAGACCCTGCAGTGTTTTGGGGTGGGGATACGGTAGTCCCTTGTACAGGGCGCATACCACGCTCCGAGAGATTTCCTTGTTTGGTAGTGCAGTGCTTTGCAATATGCTCCGTAGAGTCGCATATCCTGCACGTGGGCGTTTGGCCTTGGTGGTACACCCGGAAAGTGCCTTTTCCGTCACCTGGTCACGGGTTCTGATGTAGCTGGGCTGCTGGGGATGGTTTTGCCTGCTGAGGGCTTGAATGTGCCAAACCGTACCCCAGACGCGACGTGTACGCTAGTGAGGCACTGGTCTAAACCGTTTCATAGGGCGTCGATGGCTGCTTGCCAGTTCAGGTGCAGCAGATACTTGTTGCATTTTTTCTTGAAGGATTGGAGCTGTCTGGGTTGCGGCCGTGCTGGTAGAATGGTCGCTGGTAGGCTGTTCCACAAGGGAATAATGCAGTCTGGGTAGGAACCCTGGAGGCTGCTACGAATGCGCACGGGCAGCGTCGACTTGAGCTGGAGCGGGTGGCAGTGGGCAGTCTCCGTGGCTAACCTAGTGGATCGACCACCCACTGGGCGGCGGTTGGCTGGAGGTGGGAGGATGGGCTTCAGGGGGCTTGTTGTTGGAAGGTAGGACAGCTTGAACGTGAACGAAAGCGCAGCAACCAGTCGGCGGTGTTTCAGGCTGGGGAGCCAGGCGCCTGGCCAATCACCTTCAGTGCCTTGTGCTGAATTGTGTCCAGCCTGGATGTACCTGACCCCATCCACACCAGGCAGCAGTATTCCATTGTTGGCCGCACGAAGCCTTTGTAGACTGCCGTGCGGCCGCTGGAGTCCAACAGGGGTGCACCCTTTCTCAGGAAGTGTAGGCTTTGGGCAGCCTTTGAGGCCACGGCCCGGAGGTGTGCTGCGTAGGACAGTTGCGAGTCGAATGCTATGCCCAGAAGTTTAATTTCCTTCTCTTCAGGAACAGTCACTCCATTGAAGAGCACTGGTGGGAACGCTGGGGGAGGCTTGCGGTGGTCGATGATGAGATTTGGATGGCTCGAAGCAGGGAGTAGTACAATACCTGGCTCGAAGGTGACCTTCCACTTGGAACCCCAGTGGGAGACGGCGTCCATTGCTTCCTGGAGTTGTGCTGCAGAGTCGGATATGCTGTCAGTGGCAGAGATGCACTGATACAGTGTCGTGTCATCTGCATAGGTGGCAAGCTCAGCACCAGCAGGCAGGGTGTCCTCGCAGTCATTTACGTACAGGAGGAATAACGTTGGTCCAAGGATGCTACCTTGTGGTACCCCTGCTTGGATATGGTGCAGGGAGGACTCTTGGCCGCCCACAACAGCCTGCAGGCGCCGGTTGTGCAGGTAGCTTGTTTGCGGTTCTCTGAAATCTGACTTCTTCAGCATGGTGCGGCTTTTCCAGGGCGGTTGTGGTTGACAGGCCTTTTCGTGTGCTACTGCGAGCTGCCGCTGGACCGGTGAAAGCTCCGCAACAAGCTCTGTCTCCTGCCAGCTGCCGGCATCAACCGACTTTTTCCTGGCCCTTTTGTCAGGCGATGCATCGTGCCTCGCCATGCAACGGCTTCAGAATAGATTAGCCATGCTCTCTCTCTCTCTCTCTCTCTCTCTCTCTCTCTCTCTCTCTCTCTCTCTCTCTCTCTCTCTCTCTCTCTCTCTCTCTCTCTCTCTCTCTCTCTCTCTCTCCCCGTAGCTCTCTCCCTTTTGAAATTCGCTTCCATAGAATTGGGCACCATTGCCCGTTTGGCCTTGCGAAGCAAAATAAAAATCAACAACAACAACAACATGCCCTCCGCGATACTCAAGACGCGTTGCGAGTTTTGATCCGGACTGATGGCTGGGGCGTCTTGGTCACTCTTGTTTGGGTGGGCGTCGATCAAGTTATTGGTTCACTATTGGCGCTGTGATAGCAAGTGATGTCTGATGCTACCTACCTACTAGTATACAAGACTTGAAGTCATGTCTCTCTCTCTCTCTCTTTCTTTCTTCTCTTCTTCTTCCCCCCCCCCCCCATCTCCCGATAATTATTAGCCCCCGTTTTCTTTCGACGCGTTTGCTGTGCAGTGAAGCCGAGACCCTAGGTCGGTGGAGCACATCAGACCCCGTCACCACGTCCACGATTCATGCCTGCGATGCTGCACCGCTGCTTTGCATGTCATGATTGGAAGCTGTGGCCTTAGTAAAAAAAAAAAAAAAAAAAAAAAAAATGTATATTTTATCGACGAACCTTGGTCTGGACCGGGGCCTACCGACTAACCAAGGCTACCATGGCATGAACGTGGTCTAGTCTCCGCGTCCACACAGACTTCATATGGCCAAGGATCTGCTAAAACCACCCTTTGGTGCTATTTTGCCGAAAATGAGTTTTTGGCCGGAAGTTGGTCCCTGGCCATTGCCCAAACATATGGTGAAGTATTAGGCTCAAATTGTATATATTCATTGAAATATGACCCATCTTATGAAAGCTTTTGGTGCATAAAAAATTAAAAATGCCGAAAATAATTGATGTGGAAGAGAAAAAAGACATATGGATACGAGTTAAGTCTTAACTCGTATCCATATGTCTTTTTTCTCTTCCACATTTATTTATGGCTCAACATCCGAGTTTCAAATTGCACACCTGATGAGCCGTCACGAACCATACGGCGAAACGTACGTCGTGTGAAACAACTTGTTTTGTAGTCAACTAGTCCATCACAATGTCATGCATGAGGAGTACTGTAGGAGTTTGGCTTTCGGCTTGTACAATTCGTTCTCGCAAAGCTTCCCTTTCTTTACTTATCTTTGATATTTATGACCCACCCAAGTTGGGTGGTGTGCTGCTTTGCTGCTTCGAATTGTAGTTAGACCGCTTTGTCAAATATCGTACTGGTCTCGTCATCGTCCAGTAACAATCGACATTCTTTGTTCCTTTGGGACTGTAGCTTTTGCTCGTTTTCGTTGCGCTTGCCTTCCCCTCTTTGGTCTTTCCATAACCTTGAACCTTCCAAGTTGGAAGGCTGTCGGTTAGCGCTACGGAGATGTGTTGAAGCTAGGTGTCAGGACGTCGAATGTTTCAGTACTCTGTCAGTTTTGTGCCTAGTTATTGCACTTTCTGACTGTATATAGTATCATGTTACAGTGATGGAGAGTTACTCTTAACTCGTATCCATATGTCTTTTTTCTCTTCCACATTTATTTATGGCTCAACATCCGAGTTTCAAAATAATTGATATTCACACTATATTTCGTATCTGAGGCTTCATACACCTGTTTGTGTAGAGAGAAAAACTATTACAGCTATCCAGTATTCTACTATGTATGTTCCGAACAAATAATTAGGACATTGGCTCTGCTTGGTCTGGTGCTGGGCAGGTGATATCTCCGCTCTCTGGGTGGCAGTGCTGACGAATCTGTTGGTGCAAGTACTTTGCACGTTGCCGTGAGATTCCAGCCGTCTGGAGCGTCACAGGCAGATGATCAGATGCCAGGCAGTAATACACTTTTGATAAAGGTCACGGGCCACGTTAGCTTCTTCAATATGAGCTTTGATTGCATACGGTATTAATATTGTACTACTACCTGGTTTTAGCAGATCGCGGGCCATATCATGACTTGAAAGTTGAAGTGTCAAGGCCTGCACAGGTGACAAGGTCTATAATTATGTAATTCATACATGTCACGTGCCTGTTGTCAGGTCGTTGCTAGCATTTGGCCAATCAGAGCAGCACCGTACCAGGGCATTATCAGACGATAATGCCCGGGTACGGCGTACCCATGCCCATTAGGAATGACCCCAGGCGTACTACGTACGCTGGTGCACTGCCAAATATGCACCAAGCCATGCCTTTTGGGCAGTGACCTGGTACATAATTGGCAGCACTCCAGCGCACATAGAACACGTGGGACCATTCCTAAGGACACCACATGCACTCGCACACACCACACAAAACGAAACTACTTACGTGCACCGTCCAAAACAATTATATTTTACTAGCAATGTCGACATAGGAGAAGTAATTTATAACAACGTGACAATAACACACAGCATGTCATTACCATGCATTACTAAATTCAAGTCAATTGAGACGAACAAGTCGACAGGTGAACATGCATCACAAAGTTACCTATCTGGAAGAGATCAGATTGTATCTCGAACTCCTACAAAATATACAGTTACATCTACATCTACATGTACATGTACTTCAAATGTACCTAGCTACATGATTGTCCAGTGAACATAATGGACCTCAAGTAAACTGAAAGCAATGCGAACAAAATCTCAGATGTACATGTATGTGAAAAAGCATTGTTCCGAATAAGAACACTTACAATGTACTCTCAAAGCTAGTCTATTTACTAGTGCCACTTGGTCAAGGATGTTTGCGGCCAACGTTAACTCCAAAGCAGCAGCGAATCAGCTAACTTCCGTACCGCCCAATAGGCAACACTAACACCAAAATGCAAAGACATAATCCTGGAACTGCAAGTAAATCTGACACAAAACGTTCTATCATTCCACGGAGAAAGCTCCTTCCGATCTTGTTCGACCCTTCATTCATATGACAGCTGATTGGAACCTTCCTCCTCCCTTGACCATGTTTACCTTATTTGTCTACAACTAGGCACGTGGCATGTATGAACTATAATAAACACATGGTGCGTCGTGCATTATGGCTGATTGTATGCCCTAGTGCGTAGCCCTCGGTCGTGCACCGTAGCCCGCGGGCCTGCGGCCCTTGGGCTACGGTGCACGACATCGGGCTACGCACTAGGGCATAAATCAGCCATAATGCCCTCCGTACCATGTGTTATTATATACTTAATAAACTTGTCAGGCAAGTCAGGGGCTGATAATCCCCTACGGCTATGGCCAAGAGTATACAATGTATAACTCTTACTATGACCTACGACCCAGCTGCAGCATGGTGATTAGTCTCCATAATACCCTGGGCCAGGGGAACCCGGATATCCCAGGGAAATCGCCCCGATCCCCTTGGCCTGGGCCCAATCCTCCTACCAGCATAACCCCGAGATCTAGCTTCTTGGCTGCTGTTTGAATGTGCAAGAATTAAAGGCCATACTTATTTTTGCCATTTTGGCGTTCAGTTTCCCTTAAAAAAAGGGCTTACACAAATTTTGTACAGATAAGCTCGACCAGGAGGGGTGGCAAAAGTTACTAAAGGAAGAGCAAATATTGGAATGGATGGCAAGTGGCAATCTTTCTATCTGCCACAAACAAGAGCATCTTTCTACTTGTACATATACATGACTGTACATGTATTATCATACATTGTACATGTACAACACTGAAAAGTGATGGACTAGGTCAGCTGAAGACCAATAACGTTACTTCATCTGAGAGACAAACCGGTTGCTCATCGGCGACAGATCATAGGGGTCAGTGGATAATGCTTGAGTTACGTCACATCACGGTACATAATCATTGTATAATAGTTTGAGTAATGCTCGCGAGGAACTTGAGTAGCATAATGATCAATGCTCTTATAACGCTCCAGTAAGTCAAGAATGCTACATTGACCGGCATTACCCAAGCATGGCCAATAATGGTATCGATGCATAGCATAATAGCCATGTACAACCACCCAACGGTGTGCACACAAAGGCCAGAAGCAGATTTACACAAAAGTAGACAACGGCATAGCCAAAGTGTAAAGGCTGAGGAAATCTTTCGGATATCTCAGACATTGAATACTGCTGAAGCCAAGCACAGTAAAGGGCAAAGTGTTACGATGCCGAGGGTCACCTGACAATGCCATGCAGTCAGAGTCTTTAACCAATGACCACACAGGTACTAGTACTAGTAGCCGGAGACACAGCTTGTAGGGGTCAGCGCCGCCTCAGCGGGTAATGCTCAACTTTTCACGATAGCTTTGAAGCGGCTTTTGTAATGCCCTAAAAAGAAGCATATAATGCTCACATCATGAATGCTCTGGGATAGTTAGTAAGACACATCAAACATGATTATGGAACATGACATTCAAAAGATACGCGGAATCGTAATAAAAATAATAATTATTGTAAACGTATCCTGGTGCCGTTATGTAGGAGCAATACAGTCACGCAGGGATAATGCCCTGTAATGTCTCGAAATTTAAAATCCCATATAAATGCTAAATATATAGCCGGCATTACCCGCTGACCCCTAGACACAGCCACAGTGCAGGTATTGACGCAGCGCCGGAGTAGGCATGTCCCCTTTCCACACCACTGCCGTATCCAGGCACGATTCTACTCTTAGGAAGAGGTGCAGAAATCTGGGAATGTACAGCGTATTCACATTTGGAGAAAACTATTTTTAGGTTTCTAGCAACTTACTTCGAGTCGGTGCATTGTGCTCCAAGGTGGGAGGCCCTGGGCAACAGGAAGGAACGGGATCGCATTGCCTTTGCAAAAGATGGCTAGATAAACTTGAGCTGGGAAGGTATCTGCATATTACGTAGGGTTGGGATCAAGAACATGTACCAAACTGCTGCTTGTCATGGACAGACATGGGATGCTTGTCCAACGGAGCCCTGGCCCTGGGTTGTATTGTCAAGCAGCCAAGGAGTCCATGCTTGTCTACCAGTAGTCTGGATGTTCTTGAGACAGGCACACCTGTGGCTTCGGCCTTCTAAGAAACAAACTGGACCAGTGAAAGCCATCCCAATACTTCAAAGTACATAGTAATAAAGAAGATCGAACACAGCCGCAAAACAAACAAGAGCGACGGCAAATCGAATTCTATTTCCAAGGATGTCAGGTTGCGGACGGCCAGGGAGCACAATGTGAACATCTTCTGTCACATGTCCTGCTTGATTGCGGCGACGAACTGCTGTACCTGATAGAACCAGTAAAACACACGGTAATAATTAAGAACGACCTAACAGGGCAACTTTGTGTGGAGGGCTGCCGGAGTTCTCCGGCCAAAAGAGGTTAACCCCTCAGAACAAAAAATAAGTATACCTAAAATATGTACTAGTACACCTAATAATACCTAAGGGGCCGTCCATGTATTTACTTAGAGACGTCTAAGAGGCGTTTCTGGTGGGTGGATTCGCCTGCAAGGCGTTTCTAAAAAATACATTTCGGAATGCATGCATACCATACCGCGCGTGTATGTAGCACTGCTACAGCTAGTACAGGTAGGCGTTGAGACGCACTCAGTCTAAGTCTACACTGCACTGCACGGGTCACTGCAGAGTGGCCAGGGAGACTGTTCACTAGCTACATGACATTGTATAAATGGTCAATTTTGTATGGGTTCAAACAGGGACATGGACAAGGGTTCGCTAAGGCCAAGTAAAAAATATTGATTGTTTATCGTCCGCGCCCGCCCCGAATTTTCACCCTCCCGGCCAAATAATTATTTTTATTTTATTTTTTAGTACTGGTAAATGCACTGTATGTCCTGCCTTCTACGGCCTCTAATCAGCATGGCCTAGATTTTCGAAGGTCAAGTCCACAGACTGAACCATAACTTGGTCGCTATGGCCCTAGTATGGGCTTGAAAAGTGAAACTGATTATCAGCTGCCAGATTTCTTCATTTTTCTACATTGGTTGTTGCACCTTTCTTTAGGAATGGGTTTGCTCCCACACACCTTTCCTTATTAGAATCCTCAAAATTGTCTTGCAAGATGTCATTCGTGGCTGACCATTTATCTGCATCCCATGGATTTATCTCACTCTGCGCCAAAATGGCTTCAAAAAATACATCAACAAAAAAACCAAGA
Organism: Sycon ciliatum; assembly: GCF_964019385.1. Lineage (NCBI taxonomy): Eukaryota > Metazoa > Porifera > Calcarea > Leucosolenida > Sycettidae > Sycon > Sycon ciliatum. The sequence continues at coordinate 66,369 of NW_027044864.1, read as the reverse complement.
AAAAGGCATGTCTGGGGTTGCGAACACCTACCCGGTACCCTACAGCCCAGGGAGTCGTAAAATAAAAAAATAAATGGTATTTTACGACTCCCTGCTACAGCCATACATGTACTGGGTACATGCATGATAAAAAATAAAAAATAAAAACCCTCCCGTCCGCCCCGATTTCTCGGGAAAAGCTGACGATAAACAATCAATATATTTTACATGGCCTAATACTGTGGCTATGTCACGAAATTCGCTATATGCGAGTTCGTTATAAGTGGAGTCGTCTGTACTGTATATGTGTGCATAGTATAGTGGTTATTATGAGTGGTATTATCTGCATTTTTGAGGGGCGTTTCTGGGGATGGGTGGGTGGGTCAAGAAAGAAACGCCTCTTACACGTCTCTAAGTAAATACATGTATTTACGGACGGCCCCTAAGGCTGTGTTTACACGAGAAATTTCAACCTGGGTCGAGTTCAGCCCGAGTTGAAAGTCTGTACGATAGACAAAATAGGTGAGCGTTTACATGAAGACAGTTGACCCGGGTCAAATACTGATATGCCGCCAAAAGTCCACTTCTGGAGTCCTGTATGGTCACGTGAATCCGTTCGCGCGAAATTTGCACGTGCAGTGCTGTTCAAACCTGGCGCGAGATACGCACAGAAGTACGTTAGTACGATTTTAGAAATTTCAACCCGGGTCAAGCGCAATGCGTCATGTAAACGCGCCATTCCTTTTGTGTACTGTACATGGCGGGTTGAAATCTGACCCGGGTTGAGACGCCTCATGTAAACACAGCCTACATATAAGAGACAGCTACACAGCCTTTCGCTTCTGTTGTGTGTGTATACCTAATATGTATACCTAATATGTATACCTAATATGTATACCTAATATGTATACCTAATATGTATACCTAATATGTATACCTAATATGCATACCTAATGTATAGTTTATATCCAGCCCGCTAATTATGGTGCAGAGGTGGTGCACAGCCGCTCCGTTTTATGTATGTCTATCAGCACTGCTTGTTGTACTGTTGTGCATTATCATACTACTACGCATTCGTTCCTCATGTTGTATTCACGTCAACTAGCTGACGTCTGATGTGCGTACACTGCTTTCGCGCGATCTTGCGATTCGACTGTTTTTTGAATCTCCGCTTCTGCTTTGGGAGAAGCAGAACATCCTTTGTACTGGAAGATGATTTCGATTTGAGTCAGAGTAAAACATTATAATACAGTCTTCTAGAACCAAGTCGTGTGCTATCCGGAGGCATGTTCGAGTACCGTAAAATCCCGCCAGAGCGCCCCGTCTCTCCCATGCGCCCCTCCCTGACTTCTTGTCAGGGAAGTGATAGTGATTGTATCCTCGTATGACTCTGTGAAGTGTGTGAGGCCGTACTGTACTGCAGACGCGTCCTCGACCTGGTTGGAAATGTACGCAACAGTTCCCACCCTCTTGACCAGGGATGGCAGAACCTCTAGGGTTTTGAGAACTTTTGACGGGTTTGTACGACTCCCAGCTCTTGCCCTTTGGTCGGCGTACGAGACGCACACACAGTTTTCCTAGGGTGAGTACTTTTTCATGTAGTACTGAATGCTGCAAATAGGACTCGCCCATCCGCCCCTCCCAAATGGATCTACTCGAATGGTTGCGGGGGTAGGGGCGCTCTGGCGGGATTTTACGGTACATGCATGCTCAGCAAAAAAAGTCACACATGTGCACTGCTGGTACTTCCATATGCATGTGTTGATGCATTCTGAAACGAAATTGATCAACCCCCTCCCACCATGTGTCTTCTTTCACTAAAGTAAAGTTCAGCGTGTTTTTAAGCTCAAACTAAAGACTACAGGCCACACTTGGGGTGCGTTTGGTTGGTACGATCTAGAACAGGATCGAACAGCTGGTGCACATGGAGCAGCCTCATGCCAACCAAACGGTACTCCAGAAACAGAGCACATTTTTGTGAAAAAAATGTGCCAAACTTGGTGCATTCTTCATGTGTATGGGTCACCATGGTCACTTTGTACGGTACGACGAGTCCAACCCAAAAGCGTATGCACGTGATCATTTAGGACGAAAATCCATGTTCCCGCCAGGTTTCACTGCGAAAAAGTCAAACTGCTCGGTCTGCTCCAGCCTCGAGGCCGGAGCAAGCAGAACATGTTCTGGCCGACACAGAACAGGTGCCGCCCCAACCAAAAGCGCTGTTCTGGTGAATCCTGTTCTAGTTCGTACCAACCAAATGCGCCCCAAGTCTAGATCATTTTCTCCTTACATACAATAAAAAAAGGAACTGTGTCCAATGCCCCGATGTTTGCGCATCAACACGTCCTGCCCTAAACGAATCCAATGATCGAACGCCATTCCATAGCAACAGTCATGTCACACAGAAGAAAATTGAAATTGAAGTAAGAGACATGTACAAGCACGAGTTCTACATGTACCTTCAGAGAGATTTTCAGCACCAGCACCAAGATATCCGACACTGTCTCCGTCTGCTGTAGCTTGCTGTGCACCAAATGCCCAGTCCAAAGCTGTATCCACCATGGTGGTTTCCGCATAGCCTGATGTATATATATCGAAAATGATACGCCTCGAAGGCTTGGAGGAATGTGGATTGCTAGTTGTACCTGAAAGAATCAGCCATATAATCAGCAATAACAAGAGTATGTGAACAAGAGTGTGCAACTCCGCTTGGTTTGGCCCACGGTGGCTTTTTTTGTTGATGTCAACCTTTTTTTGGAGATCATGAGTATATGAGGCATCAACATGGATGGCACTAACAAGCCATTAGAGACCCAACCTGCCATGCACTATTTTAGATTGAGGGTATTATTTCCTTTGCAAGGAAGCTGCCCAAGCAGTTATTTTTAAACGAGGTCAAGATAATTGTGCCAAATAAAAAAATAGTTTTGATAGGCTTTTTTTTTAATTTGACCGGGCCGACAAGACCACACGGCGCTTGCAGACGGCAGCACGAACAGAGTTTCTTTGTAAGACATACTTCAAGTAGAACGCATCATACTTGTCCTGATACCCTTCTACATGTATTGGGTATATTTGTGGTGTGTGTGTGCAGAGAGAAATAGCATGGTATGATGGTATGATATCACACTTTCCTTCGGTAACTCAACAGCACTGAGTACGACTAAAAGGATAATCGAAGCAAAGAAATGCTGCGCTCTTATTGAGAACTTCGTTCTTATTGATAGCTTATGGAGCTTTTTATCGTCGCTTGGAGAGCCCCTTTTTGGTACCTATAATGAGTTCAATATTCGGTTTCTACAGGGCTCAGCCAGCTGTGGACAAAGGAAAGTCGTACAGATCAAAGTATACAGGAGGCAATTGCCGTACACATTCCTGAAATGTGTAGATTTTGGTGGTACACGGTACATTTTCTGCAAAGTTCATGATCTGCACCGTACAATAATGCATACATGAAGTAGTGCACACCGGTTTAGAGTTGGTTCACATAAGCAAAATCGGCGCCGCACAACATCGGCGCTGATCAGCGGTCAGCCAGCTCCCAATCTGTTGCGCATACGGTCCGAGTACCAAACCTACTACAAAGTAGTACAGATGATGTGCCCAAATGCTACGACAATTTGTCAATTGAAGCTCGAATTCTTTGTTTCTTCAGTAGTTCAAGGTCTTTCGGTGATGGCCACTCGGTGCTACCTTTTACTGGAGATCATGAAACTTCTTCTCCATATGTTATTGCAGTCTAGTAAGCGATGGTGTCGAAATTATGCATGCGAACGTTGATGAAGTCACAAGAACTTGCCAATGTATCCATCATATTTTTTTATTTGTTTCAATTGTCTTTGTCTCATAAGTTACACAACAGTCAAGCAGATCATCCGAGGAGGACGGGATGGTATGCTGACTTATTAGCCACCTTGAAGCGACTACAAAAATGGCGAACAGACCTCATCTCTAGCTTCAGTTTAGGATTGGTTTGAAATTTTGACAAAGTCTGGCTCCCGGCACCGGCGATCACCGGCGCGAATGGTTTACAGACCACTTTTGGTCAATATGTTAAAGGATCGGTGCCAGGGCAGATCGCAAGAGTTGGGCACTGCCCAACTTTGCCGGCGGTCTCTTGCGATTATTTACTGTATGATTTTGTTACGACTACGCTGGTTCACAAAACGCAATGCGCCGGGAGAGGTTGCAAGCGGCCCACCGCCGGTGACTCCCCGGCAGCGTACTGGCGATATGTGAACGAACCCTTATCCTTCTGCGCAGGTTGGGACGTGATCAATTGCTCAATTTGAAGAAAAGCACATAAATTGGCTGTACTGACTGCACTGGCTGCACTGACTGCACTGGTCGAAGAAGCACTGACCGGGCAGAGAGTCAGCCAACGGGAAGCAGGTTAGGTGCCTTCCCACCCGCTTTTCCCGCTCTTCTTGCCGCAGCATGCTAGCCAGGTCGTTGTTGCTTGTCAGTGTCGAGTCACGCAGTGCATCATGAAATGAGCTGAATGCCGTGCTGCCCCGTGATGGCAATATGTCGAGGAGAATGTCAGCCTGAAAGCAGGTGAGTTAACACACACACACAGAGAGAGAGAGAGAGAGAGAGAGAGAGAGAGAGAGAGAGAGAGAGAGAGAGAGAGAGAGAGAGAGAGAGAGAGAGAGAGAGAGAGAGAGAGAGAGAGAGAGAGAGAGAGAGAGAGAGAGAGAGAGAGAGAGAGAGAGAGAGAGAGAGAGAGAGAGAGAGAGAGAGAGAGAGAGAGAGAGAGAGAGAGAGAGAGAGAGAGAGAGAGAGAGAGAAACAAACATAGACACACGGAGAGTAACAGTTAAACTACAGAAGCCTTTTTTGATTAACTTGACACAATGAGAGAGAGAGAGTAAGAGAGAGAGAGAGAGAGAGAGAGAGAGAGAGAGAGAGAGAGAGAGAGAGAGAGAGAGAGAGAGAGAGAGAGAGAGAGAGAGAGAGAGAGAGAGAGAGAGAGAGAGAGAGAGAGAAACAAACATAGACACACGGAGAGTAACAGTTAAACTACAGAAGCCTTTTTTGATTAACTTGACACAATGAAGATACGAGAAGGGCCCCCAGGTTTCCTGCACTGATTCATGGACGTCTGACTGCCCTTGACCGCCAGTCCCCTGTGCTGGGGCAGTGATCCCTTGCCATGCAGTACCGTGTGCTAGCTGAACACACAGTCGGTCGATTACAGGATGGTAATACGTCCAAACCTGTCCTTGCGGACACAGAAGGAAAACGGATACCTGCAAAGTGAGGACACTGAGCTCGTCGCAGCCCCATTGATTTTGTGTACTTTTTAGTATGCACGGACCCTTGATAATGCGGTCACCTGTGAAATACGAAATGCGGACACTCTCACGTGCCCACAGTACTGTGTTGCACTGGTCTCAGCCTGACGGATGCGGAGGATGCGGACACACTGACCGGGGTACCGGGGTTCATGCACTCCATGCTATGTGTACGCTTACATAGACCAGGCTGACGGTAGAGGCGACGGTTCGACACCGGAACGGGTTGACAGCAAAATTGTGTAGACCCAATCCGATCATCAGTATGGATTGTTCACTCGAAATATGTTTGTGGAAGGAAGCTGGCATGTTGTCTTGAAGTTTGCTCTGAGGCCAGAGTCGATCGATCTGAGCCCCTCCAAGTTTGTGTTGGCCCGTTGCCTCCAAGTTGCCCTCAATTGTTGGTGTTTACAGAGGTGGCTTCAAACCGGACAGGTTTTAGAGTGCCCGTCAAATTCACTCTGGGTCTGAAATTAGGTAATTGCTATGGCTCCACGACGGCCAGTACAGAGCACCAATAAGCCTTGTGTGTGCTTCCATTACTTTTCATTAATATACGGTTCTTTATTGGCGAGAGGCGAGCCGCTGTTTACCTGCGACAAGAAGTTGATTTTTCAAAAGACGTAAAACTCAAGTCGCAGTGGGAAGCAACACGTCGAAACTCAAATGCTTGGTATGGCGCTTCTGGTCATCGCAGAGCCATGGAATTTTGGCGCTGAGTAAAACACATCGTAGTCTCACTGTGACATACGTTTCTAATCAAAATACCAAGAGAGAAAGTGAATATTTAGACCGTTCCGGTTTGCAACCTATGTCCTATTTGAAACTGTCTCCTCTACACTACGTGGCAACCTGAATGGAATCATGCTCATGAACATAAAGCACACTGGAGAAGTGTACATGATGGTCGCATTCATTGCAACAAACAAAATGACGCACATATTGTATGCTGATGGGTGCAACTGAGAATTGAGGACACCTGCAAATTGAATACATTTGGCCTCAGTCCCTTGGGTGTCCGTAACTGTCAGGTTTGACTGTACACAACTGCCAGCACAATCATGCTGTTCAGCTACTGAATGACTGGGAAGGGCAAATGCTGGCCTATCCTCTGAAAGTTCAGTGAAAATTCTAATAATGTGCGTCGTGAGCAGTAAGGTCAGCTCGACATGGTAGTACCTACATGCAAAACTCAAGCACAATGTAGCCCAGTACCTGCTCCGTTTGAGTTCTAGTTTCTGTATCCATTTCATTCCTACGGTAGGTGATGTTCAGCTGTATCCGGATGATGTCCGTGTTGCTGAGGATGCGCCGGGATCTCAATTCCAGCAGGACATCATCGTCGACTGTCAAGCTACGGCGGATCTCCAGTGATTGTGTTCGGAGAATGTCTTTGTGTGCCCTGTCCATGGCAAAGGAAGTTATCACCCACACTAGCAATGACAGTTACTGCAGACAGGAGAGTGTGCTCTGAAATGCAGACATGGCAAAACAGGGAAAAAAAGATGTTTCAACTTCATGGTGGTGCATGTCTGATGCCTGTCCCTTACTACATGCACAACACACCCACCGAATTACTACAAAGGACTGGTGTTGTGTCACAAGTAGTTGTACAAAACTCTTTTAAAATGCCTTCAGGGATAGAAACATAAAACGGAAGAGAATCAGGATGTGGCAGAATTATTATGTGCTTGTTCGCGAAGACATCAACATGGCCTGCAGCTGCATTAATGGGCACGCAAATTATGCAAACCAGCCAAAAGTGTTTGCATAAGCCACTTCGAATAGATACAAAAGACCACAACAGTTTCAGAAAAAAAGAAGAAATATGCGAAAAGAAAACAAAAACTAGGGTGCTGACACCACTCGGGCAAAGATGCCTACCCAACCGCTTTGGTCAGCAGCAAGGGCACGGAACGCCTCCAGATCGACTTTGCTTGACAAGGAAAGTCCAATCCGCTTGGCATCATCTTGTAGTAGCGTTGGTAGTGTATGTCTTAGTCGTCCCCTCCAGCCCGCTGGACAAGGCTCTGCAAAGTACGCTCCCATGGCCAGTGATGGTGGGGAGTCAGCCAGGAGCCGGAGGACGTGCCCAAAGAGCCTCCACCTAGCTCTCAAGATGATAATACCAAGAGGAACTGCGCCGGTACACTCATAGAGCCTCTTGTTCCTAATCCCATTCGGGAACACAATGCCGATTAGCACCCGCAGCTGTTTTCGGTGGAAGGCCTCAATACGGCTCAGCTGCTATTTCGTTGGTGCCCATGTTGCACAATTGTAGCAGAGTACAGGGAGTACAAAGGCATTATAGAGCCGGATGCGGAGATCCTCCGAAACTAGCGACCTATGGATCCACAGCGTCCAGAGTTTACCAAAGGCAACAGTTACCAGTTGCTGTCGCCGTAGCATATCCTCGGCATCACCTAATAGGGACCCGAGTTTATTGGTGGTTCGCCACTCCTCCTCGATGCGATCAGTGTGCCGTTCGATGTGCGTGTGCTCTGTTTTTGTCTCATTCACTTTCAAATCCCATTCGAGGAGCTTGTTGGATATGGTTGGAAAGAGGGTCCTCAGCCTCTCACCATCAGTAGTCACGAAATCCACATCGTCGGCGTAGGCAGTTTCAGTTGGTAACCCCAGGGAGATATCGGCAGGGGGACGTGGTTGAAGAAGAGGCCGAACATCACGCAGTGCACCCTCAAGGTACACAATGAAAAAAACAGGAGACAACGAGTCACCTTGGGGTGTGCCGCGGAGAGTGGGGAATGACGGGCCCTTAGCGGATGGGAGTACAACCCGCAGTACGGTGTCCTGGAGGAGGTAACTGATCATTCAGATTTCATCCGGCTGCAAGAACGATCCCAGCACCGAGATGAGCCGTGGCCTGCTTATACAGTCAAACGCTTTTGACATATCAATGCCTAGGATATCCAGCGCACAGCGATAGCGTTGGCATCGAGCCGCCAACCATAGGCATGACCACACAACGTCTGTGGTGCTTCTGCTGGGGCGGAAACCACTCTGTGTGTGTGCAACGAAGTTGTTGACGTCCTTGTTGATCCTCCGCAGCACAATCAATGATAGAATCTTCCCGAGCGCTGTGAGTAAAACCACGGGCCGTAGGTGAGCGACTGGTCCCCTTGATTTGCCAGGCTTTTGTAACGGAATAAGCGACCCACTACCAATGCTGTTCAGGGGTAGGCCTGTCTCGCCGGGAGAGTTGAGGACCTGGGCGATATTGGAGTAGACGAGGGCAGGTGAGTGCTTTAGCAGCTCCCCTGACATGTTATCTGGGCCACTTGACCTGCCATTATTCAACTTTCCAGCTGCCTGTGTCACCTCTGCCTCAAATATGGGCCGCTCAAGCTGGCGGTACTGAATAGCGCAATCCTGGTCGGCAAGGCCCGGCCGCCGCAGCAACAGTGCACCAGGCTCTGGCGTGTACAGCTTAGACAAGTGGTCGGTGATTTGGATGGCTACTGAGACTGCGGGCTGTATTACTTGTCTACCCGTTTCTGAAGGGCAGGGTTGATGGAGGGTGGTTTCACTGGTTTGCCACAACTGAGATGATGTTGAAGCGACGGATCAAGGACTGCCTTCGTAAACTGGATTCGGCGGTCGTCCTGAGCATGATGTCATCCATCACTGAGACGAAAGTGCAAAGCGCAGCGGATACATCTCCAGTATGCCTCCAGTTGCTCATTTGACATAATAGTGTTGGCATAGTGCAAGTTCAAAGGATCAGTCGGGGAAACGTAAAATAGTTTCGAATGCATTTGAGTCGACTGCAAATAAAAAAGTAAAGTTTGCACATCCGCGTTACCACCGGCTTACGATTGTGTTGAGAAACACAACCTGCTTAGAGAAGTTTCGCTCGTGCCAGGCCACCACCATGCCTAATTAAACCAGGGTGGCAGATGCAGGGCCATAAACGGCGAGGGTGAGGTGGTAAGTCATAAAACTATAACTTACATGTAAATGCAAATTCGATTTTGTCCACTTTTCTGTCATACCCTGGCTGGTACCAGGTAGACCCATCATGTCCCGGCCCATGCAGGTATGAGGGTTTTCGAATCTCTTCTATTGAGGTTACTAGTATGCAGAGGATGCGATGGCGGTGAGCCAGCCGGGATTTTCCTATTGCCAGCAATGGCAAGCATACAGCATGAGTTGGCGGATTCGCTTGAGCTACAAAAAGTGCATCGGTGTGCCACGGCTTAGCGAAAGCCTCTCAACTGATGCCGGATGTAATCGCATAACCGCTAGACTACTCAATCTGCGGACTGAACTGTTCCGTCCTTTGTGGACTCACAGAGGAAATGAGGCCGAACCTGATAGCAATGAAAAATGATTTTTCCAAAGCCAGGCCCGAACGTACCTTGCCTCTAGACTATAACGTTAGATGTTAGGGCACAGCCACAGCACAGTACGCGATGCACTAGCTCAAGAGAAGCCATGGAAACCGCTGACTCGTGCTGTATACATTGCGCCCATAGCCATAAGCGGTTCAACTGACTCACCACCATGACATCATTCTCATAGTGACCTCTATAACCTTAATGGCACCATTGCACCATTCTCATAGCCTCTAGAAGTGGACGACCAAGGCCAGTTACTACTCCTGGCGGTCATTGGCGGACGTGTCACCCAACCCAACTCTGATGGAAACCCACCCAGACAAGTATGGACTCATATAAAACCTGGGTCCAAGTGGATCCAAACGTCAGCGTTGTCATGACTCCGGACTGACTATGACATAGCACCTTCAATCTCTAAATTAATTTCCCAAATAATTTAATAGCCATTAATTGCTGGTCCGCAGTCGTACCTGTACTTGAGGGAAACGATGGACACCCGCACTGGGTTTTTTCATCTAAATGTCCCGCTATTATCTGCAGAGGTGATTTCTTCCCTCGTCGATTTCTTTCCTGCTTTTATACCTCGATATTTAGGTACTTGTTTACCTTCTTCCCATGCTTCATCTTCCACTCTCCTCTCCCCCATTTCCCCATTTTTCTTGCGATATTTATGTGGGAGACTTCCGTGATAAGCATCCATTTGCTTTTGGAGAATCCTTTTAAATAAATACAATACAATACAATACAATACTATGGAGTATGGTCCATGTACTACACAGCGCCTTCGCTAGCTGAGCTGTGCCACTTTATCGGCTTATTATGAAAGGCACATACGGATACACAATCCTTGTCACAAACTCGAGACTCTTTTTAGAAGACCCTGGTTCTGATCTGTAGTGTAGCAGCTACATGACTGTCATGTTAGTAGTGCGTGTATGCACGAAAGTAACTTGGCATCGGGGGAAGAACCTTCATGTAATAGACAATAGACATCCTTAGCAAAAAACGTTATGTTGTAACGGTATTATCGTAAGGGGGAAAATACCGTGATTTGGGTTTGACCTTTAGCAAAATGCACGCTATTTTTAGTAAGCTGTTGCCACGAGAATAGCTTTGATTTCGCGCGGTACTACCATTTTTGTCACCATATACGCGATACAAGGTGAAATGCGTACGGACTATGCAATATTTGGCCAAAACACGTACCGTTGGTCACAACGATAAATCAGCCCCCATAACGTTTATACGCTGCAGCTTCAACGCTATTTGGGTGATCAAGGTACGAGTACCGTAAAAAATAGCGTTACCGTTGTTTGCTAAGGGTGTCTACCCTTAGCAAACAACGGTATGTTGTAACGGTATTATCGTAAGGGGGAAAATACCGTGATTTGGGTTCGACCTTTAGCAAGATGCACGTTATTTTTAGTACGCTGTTGCCACGAGAATAGCTTTGATTTCGCGCGGTACAACCATTTTGTTCACCATATACGCGATACAAGGTGAAATGCGTACGGACTATGCAATATTTAGCTAAAACACGTACCGTTGGTCACAACGATAAATCAGCCCCCATAACGTTTATACGCTGCAGCTTCAACGCTATTTGGGTGATCAAGGTACGAGTACCCAGTGTCTGCTCCAGCGCCGGGTGAGCCGGGTAATCCACCCGGTTGGGCTGCGCTTGGACCCGGTTGAAAATATAGTACCGGGTCACCTGTGACCCGGTTGGTACTTTACACTTTCGAACTTTGAAAGGACTGACTACATGGCTGGTATGTGTCAGATACTTCTTCTTTTTTCGTAATTTTCTAATTCCTGTCCTCTCTTTTCTAAATGCGGCTTATCCATTCGCCTTTATATCATTGGGCCTAGTTCCCGTTTACTGTAAATAAATTTCGGCGCTGCAAAATTTCGGCACTTCACGATTTTTGACGTTTCGGCGGCGATTTATTTTCGGCGTGGGGTAGAGGGCATGGTGTAGTGCGACAGATGCTGTGAAAAATTTCATCGGCGTTTTAATTTAGGCGTTTTGGGTCGGTGCCGAATATAGCCGAAATTAAATAGCTGCCGAAAATACAGTATTGTCCGAATTAAAATAAACCAACCAACCAACAATGGCAACATGTGACTCGGCTGGTGAGACAGCGCCAGGTACATGTACATGTGTACCCGGCTCCGACCCGGTTGAAATGGTTGCGCCAGGTTCACGTGTACCCGGCTGTCCTACCATCCTAGAGCAGACACTGGTACCGTAAAAAATAGCGTTACCGTTGTTTGCTAAGGGTGTCTAATAATTGTAATTACCTGTAACCTCCCACCGTTCAAGGCAAAATCCTGACGACGTAGCGAGAGAAAAATGCATCCGAATTGCACAACGATGTGCTGCAGCTTGCATTGGGCGTCATTCAACTCAACGGATTCCTGTTCTCGCCCGAACAGTGCAGTGCTGGCCAGGATGATCGTGATTCGTCCGTAAGATTGATTAGTATTTAGTAAGAACAACGACGTAACCAGGTACTACTGTAGCCTAGGTGTAAACAACAAAGCAGCGTGAGACTACACAAGTACTTGCACACAGGCCGCACACCTAGGCTAAGGGCCGTAAGGTCCTTGCACAGACAGTCACCGAGCTTTGAAGGGGATTCGAGAGAACCACGAGGAAAACCCCAACCCTACCGCGGCGGTGCGTCAAGCAGCTACTGGGCGGAGAAATCCCTATGTAAATGTAGTAATGACGTTGACTCTGCATAGATCTACGTAACTGGTGACATGGTGACAGACAGAGTAGACACTGAGCTCAGAGTCAGAGTCAGAGCTGACCTTTGACCTTTGACGCCCATCGCCGGATCGGAGGCGATGATAGCAATGCTACGGCAGAAGCCATAGCAACTAACTTGTGCTGGGATTGCTCCATTCAACAGCTTGCAAGGCTGAAGAATTGACCGCCACTATTTAGCCTGGTCTACACCATACAGCGATTTGAAGTGACTTTTTCTGGCCAGTGAATAGCCCTTGGCGGATTATGCCGGCATAATATTTGGCATAATCTTGGGATTTCGTTAAAAAATTATGCTCCGGCATAATATACGGATTCCAACGTGTAAGGTCGGCATAACCTTTCGGTTTAGACAAAAATTATGCTTAGGGGCATAATACAGCTTTGTCAGAAAGCCTGCAGATGTTTTTTTTTTTAATACCCCAGTTACGACTCCTTGTCATACCCCTTGGCGGATTATGCCGGCATAAAATTTGGCATAATCTTGGGATTTCGTAAAAAAAAATATTCTCCGGCATAATATACGGATTCCAACGTGTAAGGTCAGCATAATCTTTCGGTTTAGACAAACATTATGCTTAGGGCATGGCCGTGTGTGTATGCGTGGTTTCTCAATCCTCTATGTACAGCGTGAATACATAGTGGAACCGAGCATTATTCAGCATAATTCAGCATATTTGTTGGCATAATCGTGGCATAATCAAAAGCATAATTTGACGATTGGCCGAGCATAGTCCGCCAATGGCTACCAGTGAATCACTATTTTTGGTTGTTTTTTTCTTTTTCCCCGCACACACATCACACCACATACTTCGGCATGCATTGGCTGTTGGTAACCACCCAGGAGAATGAAAGAAAAGTCAGGAAGAGTCTGAGAAAGAGAAGAAAGACGTCAGAGCTAGAGAGAGTACAGTCAACCCTACGGCTACGCCCTCCCTTTTTTTAATTCCCGGCACAACCGGAGTCGTGAAAGCCGACGCCCTGGTACTGGTAGATCTACGTAGCCTACATGCATGGTTACAAGGTAGGTCTGGCGAGTCTACTGTTTTGTACTTTTTTTCGCTTTTGACAGCATATTTTACAACTAGTAAGTTAACTAACACTTACAACTAATACTTACAAGGCGAGGACGCAATAGTGCTCCTGACTACAAGTACAACCATACCGGTAACCCGGTTGTCAGATTCCCGGTCTTGCGACCATTTGAACCGGAAAACCCAGGTTCGGACCCTCTTTACTCTCTTTTTATAGGGGTCGGTACAACAGTCCTGGAGATGGTACAATGGTAGGATGTAGCTATAGTTATACATGTAAAGTAAAGTTTGCACGTCCGCGTTACCACCGGCTATACAATTGCGTTGAGAAACACAACCAGCTTAGGAAGCTTCGCATGTGCCAGGCCACCACCATGCCTGTGATACCAGGGTGGCAGATGCAGCGCCTAACGGCGAGGGTGAGGTGGTAAGTCTCACAACCAATGCCCAACAAGGGGGCTAACCTCGTTAGCTGCATCCATGTTACTCTCACTCCGAGTAGTGAGTACCCAGTTGACCGTGGGTGTCGGCGCAGTTCACTGCATGTAAATTTCCCATTTCACAAGCAATGGAAAATTGTGTAGTGAAGTGGGAATTGTATAAGGAGTTGGAGGTGAGATATAACTATGTCTAGCCCTTGCGATTTACGCGATTTCATGCTCGAACACAGCATTTTTTAAAGTTCAATATTCTAATGAAGCTGTACTTGATGCAGCTCATCCAAGGCCCTTCAGGCCTATTTTCATGGAGAACACCCAACCAGGGTGGGACATAGTTATATCTCACCCCCAACTCCTTATACAATTCCCACTTCACTACACAATTTTCCATTGCTTGTGAAATGGGAAATTGCATGTCGGAGTTTCCGGTGAGATATAACTATGTCTTGTTTAAAGTCGGTTCCGCACCCTGAGCGGAAACAAGAAACTATCACACTGTCCACACAAGGACTTAGTGAAAGTTCTAGTAAAAGGTGCGTGGCATGATAAACTAGCATAATTAGCCCACACTATGCCAGGCACAGGCCACTGAATGACCATCACTGAGTACAGATGGAATTATCATAAAACTTACGCACGGAACGGCGAGTGGAGTAGATCATACCAAAATGGAATACAACTTAGCATAGTCAACAATGCAGAATTAACGGACAATGCAAACTCCAGAGTGGGAACACCTGGGAAAAACTGGTGCACCAGCTATATACCAGGTATATACAGGACCTTTGGAAAGGAAAAAGTCTGGTCTGAGAAAACCACAATGTGTAGGAGAAAAGAACACGGCGGACTGAAGCCGTGGATCACAAACAGGGGACCCTATCGGCCGCGATCATGAGCGGCGGAATAACAGACTGTCAGCCAAGGACAGTCGCACCGAAGGTGGTGCCATCAGAAGGAGGAGGGTGAAGCATCACGAGAGTAAAACCTCTGGAATGTAGAGGATTGCGCCCAGGCGGTGGCCCTGAGGATGTCGGGTACAGAGGCTCCCTGCCGACAGGTAGCGGAGGTGGCCGCACTACGTGTGGAATGCGCCTTGAAAACGATGGTGTCCACACCAGCATCCGACATGGAAGTGAGGAGCCACCTCACTCAGCGGCAACGGTGCTCGGGGGAGCCCGGCTTGTGAGGACGGCGGAGCGACAGCAGCAGAGGGTTGGCAGACGCGGCGGCAGCCGGCCGGAAACTCGCTCTCTCGCTGTGCAAGCAGGATACTGCCTTAGAGCATCCACACACAACTGAGGGTGCTGAGGGCAAGCAGGGAAGACAAACTGCTTGGCTGGATCACCGATGCGCTGATTCTGGGTAAAAGTGGGAATCCCAAATGAAGCAGCGTTGACAATAATATCCAGAAAACGAACATCGAGCTTCTGCAGCTCAGAGCAACGCCGGGCACCCGTCAGAGCCAGCAGCATAGTCAACCTGAGAGTCAGTTCTTTGAGAGACTCAGGCATGAAGGACATGTTCCGGAACCGATCCAGGACTGCCTGTACATTCCACATGCTGCCATAGCACGGCTGAGAAGGACGGGACTGGTATGCACCGGGGAGCATATGAGACACCAGAGGATGCGGGCCAACTACAACGCCATCGATGGGAGGAAGCGTCATTGACATGGCTGACCGGTAACACCCTAGCGTACGATACAGTCGACCCAGACGGAATTGGGAGGTCAGAAAATCGAAGACCTCTGAGAGAACACCCAGGGAATCAATTTGCCGGGTGGCACACCAATCACACCATGTGTTCCATGCCGACTGATACACACGTTCGGTGAGGGAACGCCATGACGCCAAGAGTAGGTTGGCAGTGTCGCCCGAAACTCCGCTGCGGCTATTGCTAGCCCGGAGAGTTTCCATGCAACTATGGTGAGGTGAGCTGACTGTACCAACGGGAGAGCTTTGCGACCTGGACCAGCGAACAAGACTGGAGAGGCTGACAGCACGCGCGCGGAACGTCCACCACTAGTGCCAAGAGAGCTGGAAACCAAGCCTGGCCGGGCCAAAGCGGAGTGACCATGACTATGGATGGGATCTCCTGTAGAACAACCCTGGCCGGGCATTTGCCAATCAGATAGATTGGAGGGAAGACATAGACTTGCAGGCAGGACCAGTCGAGACTGAAGGCATGCGGGCTGTGTGCATATGGGCGCCAACTGACGTAGAGTCTACGTGTGCAGTTTTTTAATTCAGTGCGAGATGCAAACAGGTCGCAGGTACTCGGTCACATGATCTGGTGATCCTGGAAAACTGACCTGTCGAGCATCCAGTCGCTGGCATCGGTGTGATGGCGAGAGTGATAATCGGCGACTGTGTTCACTGCACCAGGTAGATATTGGGGAATCAAAGTGATATCTCTGAGCAGACACCACGCTCACAGCGTGGCAGCTATCCTGTCTAATGTCGGTGATGAACTGCTGCCAGTGCGGGGCAAACAGGGAACAGCCACACTTTAGGCGAGCTGCAGGAGAATACTGCCCCGGTATAAAGAAGGCGCTAGCGACTGGACAGCATACTGGGCTGCGAGCAGTTCGGGACATTCATGTGAAGCTGCTTCTCGGCAGATGTCCATCAGCCGCCTGTGGTGACATTGGCACACTATGCACCGTACCGGGCCCCACCCCGAACGACCTGCATGGGATGCATCGGACGGGATGGCGAGGTCCGGTTCGGAAAGGCGTACAGGTCGCCCACTCCACAGCGGGAGAGGCCGAATCCACCATTGAATCCCGGCACGGAACTCGTGACTGAGAGTAAGCCGGTAAGTGTAAAAGCGACCCTGCCGTAGGAACGTGTTCTTCAAACACTGCAAGCGACGATAGTTAAGTGATGCAGGAGCCACTGCAACCATGGTGGACACCATCATGCCCACAATTGACGCAATACCCCGAAGAGATACAGTGTGAGCAGCCAGCAGACGCGCACATTGTTGTTGAAGCGTGGATGCTTGTGTGTCCGGCAATTCGAACTCCATGGTGATGGAGTTGACCTGAATACCTAGGTATTGTATCTGCCTCGTGGGAATCAGATACGACTGCGTCCAGTTGATGTCGAACCCAAGACCAATCAGCAGATGAAGAATGGTAGCAACAGGGCGAAACAGGTCGGACGTGGTCCGTGCCATGATGAATACGTCGGCGAGGTAAATCACCAGTTGTAGGCCGAGCGAACGTACCATCTTCACCACAGGGTGCAGAGCTAGTCTTGGTGAAGACTCTGGCCTCTGGGACCACTGCGCAAGCCAAACGGTAGACAGTTAAACTGGGAAAGCCGTTCATACCACCGAAAACTGGAGAAACCGACGATCGAGCCGCTGGACTGGAGAAATAAGCATCTCTTAAGTCTATCCCGATCATCACATCCCCTAGCTGCAGGTGATCCGGCACTGTCTTCAATGACTCCATCGCGAAGTGGTGATACTACAGACAGTTGTTCAGCGCTCGGAGGTTGATAATTGTGGGGGCCGGGGGTTGCCAATATTAAAATTATTTTTTGTTTTTGTTTTGTCTTCTCACATTCGTCACTCTGTGAAATGTCACGAATGATAGCAAATTGCCGTGTACCACAAAGAGCCATTAGCAAACAAACCAATGCATGGCTCGTAATTATTATCGCCTTATTCAGGACCGCCGGATGCAGCGTTTGAGTGGTCCGGTAATCATGGCCGTTATACTTTGTGTATGGTATGATGGGTACACCTGCCCTCCGCAGTAGGAAACACGTGTTCCTGGCTGAAAAGTTGGTCCGGTAATAACCTGACCGGCTCCGGCGGCCTGGTATTAATGGCACATCACGGCAGTATGCTACAAGCACAATTGACAAACATGTCACCCGGCAACAGCAAACGGGTGCGCGTTACAGGATTGGCCTGGCAACTTCAAACAGGTGCAATTGACAAATATGGTGCTCCACTGGGCAACGTCAGCGGGAATGCACCAATACAAACACAGTCCCGGCATCAGCAAACGGGAACGCCGTTACAAATATGGTGCCCCGGTAAACTCAACGGGATCGCACTAATACAAGCTGGCCTGGTAGCTTCAAACAGGCACAAAATAGTGACAAACGTGGTGCTCCGCTCGGCAACTTCAGCGTGAGTGCACCAATACAAACACGGCCCCGGCAACAGCGAACGGGAAAGCCGTTACAAACATGGTGCCCGGAAAACTCAACGGGAACGCACCAATGCAAGCTGGCCTGGCAACTGCAATCCGGCACAACGGACAAATGTGGTGCCCCGCTGGGCAACTGCTACGGAAATGCACCAATACAAAACACGGCCCCGGCAACAGTCAACGGGAACGCCGTTTCAAACATGGTGCCCCAGCAAACTCACCGGGAACGCACCAAGACAAGCTGGCCTGGCAACTTCAACGGGAATGCACCAATCATGTGACAAACACGGCCACGGCAACAGCAAACGGAATCGCCGTTACAAATATGGTGCCCCGGCAAACTCAACGGGAACGCACCAAGCTGGCCTAGCAAATGGGTACACTGTTACAACATCAGACCATCACATCAAGATGCCGCTGCGGCAACAATGTATATGTAGCAGCAATACAGCAGACATGTGAGGTGGATGTGATTGGGACCGTTTGGCCCGCGTGCTACGCCCGAGGTGGTGGCAAGTAACACTGTCCTGATGTGAGGACTCCGAGTCGGCACTAGCATCTGAGCTCTGACTAGAACTAGACAAGTCTAGAGACTAGAGTAGTGCTCACCCTCATCTGAGTCGGAGTATGTCTTTGACTGAGAACAGTCAGACTCACACTCGGAGGCACTGGCAACAGTGTCCGCCGGACTCGTAGGCACTTAGGCCAAGCAGGTCGTGAGACCGTTCAGGCCGTTTAGGCCGTTAGTGCTCGTCACATTGAAGGACGCACTATGGTGCCGACAAGGTGCCGGGCTGGAGCCACCAGCCACTCGTGTCCTGGCTTCGCCAGAAACATCACACGTAACGACCCAAAGTCACGGCGTGACTCGCGTGGACGCAAAACACTCAAAGCACCCGGCCCATCTTGGGGTGTCATCACACGCCCGCATCCACGGCTCAGGGGGTTTCGACCGCATCGGCCGGCACGTGGGCAAGGCGGCGAGCCGCCTGATCATCGTCACGCAAAGACTCTAAAAGCTTCTCCATCGCCGAGAGTCTACTTAGACGTGAGAGGAAAATATTCAAGGCACTTCTTGTTCGAGCATGAAAAAAGGCCTGAAGGGCCTTGGATGAGCTGCATCAAGTACAGCTTCATTAGAATATTGAACTTTAAAAAAATGCTGTGTTCGAGCATGAAATCGCGTAAATCGCGAGGGCTAGACATAGTTATATCTCACCGGAAACTCCGACATGCAATGTAGGTATCGGTTCATTTAGAAAAGCGATCCTGTCAGCTTTTCTATTATTGTGTTCACATGGCAGAAAAAACGACATCGCTATGCTACGTAAGTTTCTACGTAAGGTGCTCGGTATTTCACTTAGGCTACGTAAGTCTCTACGTAAGGTGCTCGGTATTAGATCTACCACCGCGTGGTAGCCGTGTGCTGTGCACGTGCACGGCAGACATTGTGTTCAGTGCATATGCATGCAGTCCGCGGATCCGTGTTCGGATGTGCATGCGCGAGGAACTTCCTTCTTTGGAACTGCTTCTTGCATGAGCTGTTTCGGATATTTCGTCTCATGGCCTGTCTTATTTCGTTTCGGCGCTGCTGAGACCTCCTTTTGCGGAATATTACTCAATGACAGGTGAGTTGACCAGTTGCCTTTGATTCATTTGCTTGTGTTGACTCTTTCATTCAGGAAAAGTGTGCTGATTTTGGGGCGGAATGCAATAAATAATGGAAAAGTTGACAGGATCTCTTTTCTAAATTTTGCTTTTCTGCTGCCGAGCTGCGAGGCCTCCTTTTACGGAATACTCGATGACAGGTGATCTCTAATGACCGGTTTCCTTCGATTCATTTGCTTATGTTCACCCTTTCATTTACGAATACGTGTGCTGATTTTATTCGGATTTAGATCCATTTTTATCTCTTTGCCCTTGTCTACAGTGTGCGAAGAACGCGAATTCACCTTCTTGACGGTAAGGCTTATGTTAGATGTGTTGTCGAAATACTCATATTCATTGTACATTGGTACGTTACAAGTAAGGCACTGGTCAGTGGCATACTATCGTTGGCAGTTCCCAATCTGGTGGGAAAGGTTCAAGTACCAATTGACCGAGTTTGCAAAATAAATTCGCATATCAGGGGAAATCTCTATTGTGGAGAGGTGCAGTCTCGTCTCGTGAAAATCTCGTACCTGTATGATTGGATTTGTTTACTCGAGTCTGGGCTGTTTGATTTGTGAGTACCGCCGAGATTGCACTGCCCCAAATAAAGTTTCGTGCCGCCAAAGCAAGAATTACGATCTGCAATCTGTTTGTAGTACCTGTAAGAATGTGGAGTACATGTGTCGTACTTTCTCTGTTGCTGTTTCAGTTGCCGTCATGTTGCTAAAGAAAGGTTCAGTAGAGAGGTTCTACAAAACGAAAATTCGAACGAAGTTTCGCGACAGTCCTTGCGAAAGTGTGTGCGAATTTTTGCACGAACTTTGAGTTCTGCACATTTTCGTAGTTTGCGCGGGCCAAGTGCACGTACGCCATGACCCGATCTCACGAAATTTCCTACGACAGTTCATTTCGCGTTCCCTGCAAGTTTCGCACTTCATGATGTAGAGCGAAAGTTTGTACGCATTTTCGTTTTGCAGAATCTCTCTAGTGACTCAATTGTTTCATACGAGACGAGTCAATGAGTCGGTGTGGCTTAGAATCTTTCGCTGTACAAGAAATCTATTCGTATGTCTATTGGAGAAATAATTGTATTCACTGGTTATAAAAATAGGTTGAGACAAACTCACAGAATAAATACTATCGGTCTCTTGGTGTTCGTCCTAAAGAGGTTCGACTGGATATCATTCAGGCTCACCAAAATATGTGTAAGATTTTATTATTGCGGAGTGCCTTGTTTATCTCTCAGTACCTCCAACCATAGCCTTGCCCCTTTTCTCCTCAGGATCAGTGTAGTTGTTGGAACGAGGTTTTGGACTCAGCAATGTATTCGTTTACATTTTAATACATGTTTATTGTTCCTCCTTTGCTGTGTTGTTTTAGAAAATCGTGGACTAACAGTTTGAAGTCATTGAACTACTTCCAAAAGTTGTATCGCCATCAACAGGATTACCATTTCAGTGCAATATGATGCAGGATGACCTTATCACGATAAACCATTATAAACACAGAATCAACAAAAACATCTGCGACACGCACCTGGCTACATTTCTCAAATAAATCTGATCGAGGGTGGGGAAATCTGAAAGGCAAGACAATTTTATGACAGAGTCATGAAATTCTGCAACAGCAAGTTGCAACATGCACAGAATGACCTCCGTATATAAAAAAGTATCACCACCACCAGACCACGACTCACATGTTTCCCCACCGAAGAACATGCATTATCATAATTTATGCTAGTGCCATTTTCTGCAAGAAAAGGCTTGCACATCATGCGTATAATACGTTATTGATGTGAAGGCCATCATTTACATATTGATATCTCTTAATTTGCTGACCGAAAATCCTATATATAGGATTTGAAAATGTGTGCCTTTTATGCCGTTGTTATTGGTCATCACGACCAATAATAACGACATAATGGTTTTCATGGAAGTAGTTAGTTGTTAATATGTTTGAGGCATGAATGTTTACATTTTAGGGCATGTTCGATTGGTAAGGATCGGGATCGGGATCCAGATTTCAGATCCCTCGGATCCTTCAGATTCAACTGAACACTTTATTTTGGACCTTGACTGTTGCCATGTTGAAAATGGCGCTCACAAGGCACCCAAAAGGGTGAACGTCGTACTCATCCCGTGCGTCGTACAAAAAGTCAACAAGCTCTATCTCCATCCACGCGTGCGTACTACAATGTGTACAAAAATGATTTTTACCAGCCATATACGCACAAAGGTCACATTTGGATCCGTTGGATCCGGTCAACCCTGCTCCCCGAGGAGGGTTGACCGGATCCAAATCCGAAGGATCCGGATCCGGATCCGACCAATCGAAAGGGTGCGAATCCAGTGGATCCGGTGGATCGGGATCCCGATCCTACCAATCGAACATGCCCTAAGATTCATAGGGCGATAATATTTCTGATGAATATCCATTTTCAGCAATAATTGGAAATTTGAGCATAATTGTTCAGCTGCTGTCATGGAAAGGACTGAAGCAGTGAATGTACAGAAGAACATTGCAGGTGTGGCACGGGGTGGTTTCATGACGACATATCGCACATGCCGTCATGAAACTACCAGTTTTAAGGATAAAACAAGGTCCAATAAAATCTCAAATCCTATACATGTATAGGATTCGAAAAATAGGGCACAGGCCTTAGTAATATTGGGCAAGGAGATGAGCCTGAGATGGTAGTGTTTGAAAAAATTATCTTATTCAACTCTCGATATCTACTAAGACCTAGCAAGGAAGAATTGGTCACATACATTTTGGCTATTCTCATGCCACACCCATTTTGAGTTGAAAAATATGACCAAAATCCTATATATAGGATTTAGCAAATTAAGAGATAGGGCATTCCATTGATTGGTGACAGAAAAAAACAAAAGAAATTATAGCAATAAAAACTGCTTTATGGCAGTTTTCTAAAAAAAGTTATTGTGTTCTAGTCCATGGACCCTGTCTAAAAAGTAAGAAATTAACGAAATGTGATAGCCGAAAATTAAAATTTCACACAAAACCTCACAATAATCACACACAGAATGAAAAGCTACATGTACCGTAGAAGACCTTTTCTCCTCATGATCTTCTTTCCTATGCATGCATGTTGCCAATTGTTGGTGCAGTACAAGTTTAGTGTTGAAAGCAGCATTTCAAATGTTGTGATTATTGTGAGGTTTTGTGTGAAATTTTAATTTTCGGCTATCACATTTCGTTAATTTCTTACTTTTTAGACAGGGTCCATGGACTAGAACACAATAACTTTTTTTAGAAAACTGCCATAAAGCAGTTTTTATTGCTATAATGGTTATAGCGTGGGTGTTTGATCGCGTTTGAAAAACGACATTTGATTCTTATTGCCGATATTTCTTACACACGATAAATCACGTGTGACATATCATATGCACGTGTGACATAATACATGTTTGGCATGTGGACACGTACAATCATGTAGGTCTACACAATCATGATACACACCAAGAGTACATGAAAACCAGAGCAGTCCATGCGCCAAGACCGAAAAAGTCGTCTAAAAGTTGTACTTTTTTATGCAGATTAGCCACTTTTCTGAGCTGAATATATTCAAATCTTCGTTGAAAAATTGTCAAGAAAATGTTAGATGTCTCGAGTCGTTTGCAATTTTCTCTCCATCAGTGATTGTTTGCGGAAGTTTTGCTTTCCGGACACCTTGATTGGGCCTTTGACCTTATGGATGTCAGTTGTAGTGGTCGTTACTCATTGTCTCGACGTCGCTGGGAGTGTTCTTGTGGGAGCTGTCAAATATTCGTGAAAATCAGGCAAGTGGCAAAGAAAAATTCGCCAAATTTTTGGGCAAGGTAGTATGTAGACATCGATGCTTTCCTTTGACTCTCCACCGATGTGGAAACACTTCCAGAAGCGTTCATCGGTGTCCGGTTCTTGATGGGGTCGTGGTGGCCTCCACCGTTTGGAACAAAACAAAACCAATGCATTGTCTGTCGTCACCAGTAGGAGACGTATTACATGGCAAAGAAACACACCAGCACCCGTATTCACTCTGGAGGGGCCTGAGATAGAAGCCCACATCATCTTCGTTCAAATGACAAAGTTCTAACCAGGATCTGCAGACAGCAATTTCGATGTCATTTTTGGTCCCTTGAAAAATGGCCTAGCCAATAGCCTATAGGTAGTTTATGCAGCATTGGCGTGTTCTTCGGGCTTGCAATCATATTATATTCATCATGAACTTCTCTTGCAAGATTCGTGCGAAACTGAAAGTTGTAATGTACTCTCAGGACAGCTTGAAGTAAGTTTCAATTCTCAGTGAGGTGCAAAGGTCTGAGTGGAACAAACTTTAAACCGTCATCGTGAATGTCAATGGGAATATGAGCCAAGAGTCCACAACCCCAAGGGAAAGGTGTGATGGACTCTTAGTATGATCTGTGCGCAAAGAACTGCAGTTGAGTCATCGTTTTAGCAACATGGCTGCGTTCTGAGTTATAGCACATTCTTAGACTCTTATTGTACTGGATCATGGTGTGTGCACTTTATAACACGTGTACAGGGGCGTAGCACCCGCTACGACTGGTACGACCATGGCCGTACCACTTTTCGAAAAGTGTGGTCCGTCTGGAACGTGCAAAACCGTATTAAAAAAATCAGGATCCATCGATGCATACATACATGTATGTACATGTATGCATATCAGACTTTGACCATTTTCTAGACTCGTACTCGTAGATATCTGTTATGCATCTGCAGTCGTACTGAGTGAGTACTGTACTCGACTTGACTGCACACTGCGCCTGGAGTGTGCCAGAAGTTCCCAGAACGCAGGATTTTGTGTCTTTTTTACAAATTTTTCCCGGGGGAGGTCCCCCGCACCCCCTCCAACACGGCCTTCGGTCGTACCACTTCCAAAACCCCTCCTACGCCCCTGCGTGTACATGTATATAACAAAAGCTAACTTACAGAACGGTAGAAAATGATATGTCCCATTCTCATCTTTGGTTTCTGGCGTTCTTTTAATTATTAGTATTTCGGGCTGCATGTTCTTGGGTTCCATGTTCTTTAAAGGGGAAGTTAAGCCTAAAATCAAATTTTCACCAGTAACTGTTGTAATCTTCGGGACGCTGAGTCGGATGGTCTTGGTCCGAGGAAGCTGAGACGCTCACTTCCTCCTTTATTCCCAATCGAACTCGCGCACTTCCACCGAAATTGGGTGACTGCGCCCTACTAGATGGGGATTTGTATGCAAAATGTCACCAAAAGCGCCATTTCGTTCTTATAAAAGCACGGATGACCGCGATTGGCCCATATGTTGTAGTCTTTTGGACGCTGAGTCGACTGGTTTTGGTCCGAAAAGGCTGCGATATAGCGTTCGGCCCTTATTCCCG
Organism: Sycon ciliatum; assembly: GCF_964019385.1. NCBI lineage: Eukaryota > Metazoa > Porifera > Calcarea > Leucosolenida > Sycettidae > Sycon > Sycon ciliatum. Next base: position 41,286 of record NW_027044864.1, on the reverse strand, counting down.
ATCGAACATGGCTGAACAAGCGGTCACGTGCTCCTGCGTACACAAGTTACCTGGTCACCGCTCCAGCAGGCTACAACTTTCACACCAAGGTTCAACTCGAGTGATAGAAACTCGCTCAAACATGCTATAACTTAAGTTGGAATAAGGGCTTAATGCTACATCACAGCCTTTTCGGACCAAAACCAGTCGACTCAGCGTCCAAAAGACTACTAGTACAACATATGGGCCAATCGCGGTTATCCGTACTTTTATAAGAACGAAATGGCGCTTTTAGTGACGTTTTGCATACAAATCCCCATCTAGTAGGGCCACCCAGTTTCGGTGGAAGTGCGCGAGGTCGATTGGGAATAAAGGAGGAAGGGAGCGTCCCAGCTTCCTCGGACAGAGACCATTGGACTCAGCCCCCCGAAGACTACAACTGGTGAAAAATTGATTCCAGGCTTAACTTCCCCTTTAAAGCGAGGCTCTACTGTACATGTACATGTAATGTAAAGAACTTGGTGTGCCCCCGTCAATTTCTACCTGTAAACGACTTCAGCACATACACCAGAATACAGCGCTGAACCAATTCAATTATCATGATCATGCACATGGAACACATGATAGTACATTCGAGCGCAGGTATTCCCGGGGGGGGGGGGGGGGGGGGACTTTACATTATTTCACTTGCAAACACATTGCACGTTACATGCAATTTCGATTCCTTCACTGTAGATCTACATAAGAAAAGGAACTAAACAGCCCAGCTGCAGCATGCATTCTTGATCAATAATCTGGCACACCCTGGTTTCAGTCAACCACATGGTACTGTAGCAGCTAAAAGTGCTTATAGCTGAGACACAGGCAGGAAGTGCTATATGTGTGCTTTCTTTTCCATCTCCTTCACAATGAGGAAACTCAATACAAGTGCAGACTGCCTCTTTTACGGCCAAAGAAACACAGTGTATGGTGAAGAAAGTGTACTAAGGCCGAGTAAAGGAAATAGCTAATAGGAATGGTAAAGCTACTAAAAGACTGGAACTGAACCCTTTAATTTAAACAACTTCCAGCTAGTATGTGACATACAAGTCAGTTAGGTTCAACACTATGCCAGTGGATGACAGGGCAGTGCCCAACTCCGATGCCAACCAGCCACGTCATGGACAGACGCACCAATGAGATGGTTAGGGATAGTCGGAGGCGAAAGTTAACCACAAGGAAGAACGGAGAAATAATAATTGTGTACAGCTACAAACAGGATCCGGAAACACAAGCTTCTCGGTCAAAGGGAATGAATTCTACACGAGCATCTTGAGAAAAGCACATGTGTCATTCCCCATACTTCACAGTCTAGCCAGCACCAGCATTTACACACTGAATGCCGGCATAAGATAGAGTGACCAAATTAGGACAACATCATCAGGCCTGGCAATCAAACAGAAGATCGTTGTCCATAGACTGTTGTCCATATTCGAGAGCCACATGGATCTGTATGCAGTGACCATGACGATTGACCATGATACTCGATAGGCACTTGGATACCCATATGTGCACAGAATATGATTGGAAAAACCTCAACCAAGACAGAGGCACTGAAAATCTGTCGCCAGTGGCTTGTTTAAACACGGCTACGAATCCCACCAGACCAAACTCACACAATCCACTACAAACGAGCTGTAAATGGTCAGCGTGCTGTGTTCGAAACCCTGGACCACGTTCCTCGGCAAAGGACAAGACGGGTGTGCACGTACTCTTAACCAGTTCAGCCGTGCATGGGATGTGACAGTATTGCCTGTGACCGAACAGCTTGCAAGGAACGAGACAATCCCTCTAGTAACTGCATATGGCACATTTCACAAGGCATATCCTTGGCCTGAGAGTACACCATGACGATTGTTCCTTCATTTCTCTGACCAGTTGGGTCCACACTTGAGGTCCATAATCAAGATGGAGAGCAGCCAGCTTGCTCTATAGGAACGCATGCAACAATGTTCAGTAGACGGCATAATCCCGACTCCTGCATGGACAAAAACAAAATGAAAAGCCACACCAAGTCATAAGCATCAAAGTTCATTGTGAGGAATTATTGATCCATGACCGAGTACTGTAGAACGGGTAATTCTAGTGACTATTAATTTTAGCGTTTTCCCATTGTCAACCGGTTAGCGACGTTTCATTTTAGCGATTTGCATTTTTCTTCATTGTACACATTTTGATACTGCATTCTACTACTGTATGTACAAACCATCACTACCGTGTACTATGAGTGCTAGTACGAGAGAACATCATAAAACATGTGCTAACTAGTACTACTACTTGAAGTACTAGTATTACTACTTACTACTCACGGATCACCAGTGCACTACTAATGTCTCAACGGATTAACGACTTGAAACTTTAGCGAAAATGAGTCGATCGCTAAATTCACTAGGGTTTTTACGTCGCTAAAGTTACCCGTTCTACAGTAATCGGTATAATCGTTTCAGCCCTACTTGTACAGTGCGTATCGGTTATAGCGTGGTCGTGAAAAAGAATATACTGCCTACAAGAATGAACTCTCATGTTTTCATAATCATAACATGGATTTCAAGTGCACATTTATTCTTACAAGCAATTTTATAGTACAGTAGAATATATCGGTCCTAAGAATGGACTTTGTGTAGCAAAACATACCAGATTAGTACAAAGTATATCGCCTGTAGTAATAACATCCGTCCAATGCAGTTCCGACCTGACTCGCGTTGGGTCGTAGTGCTGCAGGTTCAACTGTTGTGGTCATGTAACTCATGTTGCATAGCCACATGGTAAGCCTATGTGACTATGCCCAGCCGCATGCACTGTAACACTACATTGTATGTACGATGATCTTCCTGACTCCGTGTACATGCACGTGATATGTCACACTTGATTTATCGTGTGTAAGAAATATCGGAATAAGAATAGAAAGTCGTTTTTCAAACACCCACACTATAACCGATGCCCACTGTACTTCGTAGGTGAACCCAATCCCACGGGCCACGACACGCTGATACCACAGGGTCCACCATATGCCATCTTTACACGGTTTAATGCGCAGCTTCCACATTCCATACCGGTAACACAACTACAAGCACATGCGCCTCTATGTGAGACCAATCGACCTGCAAAAGTTACAAATACGGCAAAAGCGTGTGTATAAGCGCATGGGCCATTACAATATGGTCCTCTTGTCAGGGTCTGTTCACTGCAGTGCTGTCCTTTTTTCTCGGCTTACGGGGCAGGAATACCTCAACAGGAATGTCCCCGTTGTGTTGGTGATGTGCACGCGGCGTGGGTCGGCTAAGAGTGCAGTGTGGAATGGTGGAGTGAGTTAATTCACCGAGAAACGATGAAGGTAATAATTGCGCCTGCCGAACACCATGAGACTCCAGAACATGTCTTTGTCTATGGAGTAATTAAGAGTGCATACATACTTATTTAATTCTACCCAACTTCCCATGACTACCATGTATGAACTGCGAAATCGGGTGAAGAGCCTCAATGGACATCGCTCTGAACTACAATTTTGACCCTCGTTTGCAGCTGATCTGAGAACGCGATCAGCCTTTTGAAGTGTATCTGTACACATTCAAAACACCCATTAATATTTGTAACATCGTAGATAATTGTCCTCAAGTTTACGAGAAGAAAATCAGAAATCCATCAGCCATACTAGTTTTCGTGATTCACGTGTATTGGCAACTAGGGTATTAGGAAAAATTCGCCAAATTTTTGGGCAAGTTACTATCAAGACAATTTTTGCTTTATGAGCAGCCTAGGACAATGGACTATACATACCTGAGGTCTGGGCGGTGTCCGGTAGTTCTTTTTTGGTTCTCACGCCATCAAGTATTTTGGCATCCAAAAATCATAAATTCTGGACGACGCAAAATTGAGAAAAGTGGCTCTGCTGCAACATGACGGAACAATCTCTGGCGGAACGGCTTCCAGATTTTGTTTAGGGACTATCCTAGCCCTCAGCAGACCAAGTTACAATAGCATTCATGAAAGTCTTCCATGCCAAATCGAAGACGATCAAAATGGTGATTCTGCTCAAAATTGGTCCCAGAAAAAGTCGAAAAAAGCGGCGTCGTCATCTTCATTTTGCATAAAGATTCGGGTCATTTTTGGCCCTTGGCGCATGGACTGAGAGTGTGCAGCTCGGATGGGTTGCTGTCACGGCGAAATTCCGTGATTACATCATTTTAGTGATGTAGTGCGTACAAGCAGGATTCAAGCAGGTCTCTTTCTGCACAACTTAACTGCAGCTCAGTTGTACGCACTACGCCATTTCCCGCCTAGATCTGGGCCAAATATGATGTAATCACGGAATTTCGCCGTGACAGACACCCATAGCAGTCCATGCGCCAAGACCGAAAAAGTCGTCTAAAAGTTGTACTTTTTTATGCAGATTAGCCACTTTTCCGAGCTGAATATATTCAAATCTTCGTTGAAAAATTGTCAAGAAAATGTTAGATGTCTCGAGTCGTTTGCAATTTTCTCTCCATCAGTGCTCGTTTGCGGAAGTTTTGCTTTCCGGACACCTTGATTGGGCCTTTGACCTTATGGATGTCAGTTGTAGTGGTCGTTACTCATTGTCTCGACGTCGCCGGGAGTGTTCTTGTGGGAGCTGTCAAATATTCGTAAAAATCAGGCAAGTGGCAAAGAAAAATTCGCCAAATTTTTGGGCAAGATAGTATGTAGACATCGATGCTTTCCTTTGACTCTCCACCGATGTGGAAACACTTCCAGAAGCGTTCATCGGTGTCCGGTTCTTGATGGGGTCGTGGTGGCCTCCACGGTTTGGAACAAAAAAAATCAATGCATTGTCTGTTGTCACCAGTGGGAGACGTATTACATGGCAAAGAAACGTACCAGCACCCGTATTCACTCTTGAGGGGCCTGAGATAGAAGCCCACATCATCTTCGTTCAAATGACAAAGTTCTAACCAGGGTCTGCAGACCGCAATTTCAATGTCATTTTTTGGTCCCTTAAAAAATGGCCTAGCCAATAGCCTGTATGTAGTTTATGAAGCATTGGCGTGTTCTTCGGGTTTGCAATCATGTTATATTACTCATGAACTTCTCTTGTAAGATTCGTGCGAAACTGAAAGTTGTAATGTACTCTCAGGACAGCTTGAAGTAGGTTTCAATTCTCAGTGAAGTGCAAAGGTCTTAAACCGTCATTGTGAATGTCAATGAGAATATGATCCAAGAGTCCACAACCCCAAGGGAAATGTGTGATGGACTCTTAGTATGATCTGTGCGCAAAGAACTGCAGTTGAGTCATTGTTTTAGCAATATGGCTGCGTTCTGAGTTTTAGCACATTCTTAGACTTATTGTGCTGGGCTGTGCACTTTATAACACGTGTACATGTATAACAAAAGCTGAATTATAGAACGGTAGAAAATGATATGCCCCATTCTCAGCTTTGGTTTCTGGCGTTCTTTTAATTATTAGTAGTTCAGGCTGCGTGTTCTTGGGCTCCGTGTTCTTTAAAGGGGAAGTTTACCCTAAAATCAAATTTTCACCAGTTGTAGTCTTCGGGGTGCTGAGTTGAATGGTTCTTGGCCCGAGGAAGCTGAGACACTCCCTTCCTCCTTTATTCCCAATCGAACTTGCGCACTTCAACTCTAGTGACGGAAACTCGCTCAAACATGCTGTAAGTTGTAGCCTGCAGGCACGGTGACCAGGTGACTGGTGTACGCACGAGCAGGTGACCACTTGTTCAGCCATGTTCGATTGGGAATAAAGGAGGAACGTTGCATCGCAGCATTTTCGGACCAAAACCAGTCGACTCAGCATCCAAAAGACTACAACATATGAGTCGATCGCGGTCATCCGTGCTTTATAAGAACGAAATGGCGCTTTTAGTGACATTTTGCATACAAATCCCCATCTCGTAGGGCGCAGTCACCCAGTTTCGGTGGAAGTGCACGAGTTCGCTTGGGAATAAAGGAGGAAGGGAGCGTCTGAGCTTCCTCGGACCAAGACCATTGGATTCAGCACCTCGAAGACTACAACTGGTGAACATTTTGATTTTAGGCTTAACTTCCCCTTTGACGAAGCTCTACTGTACATGTACATGTAATGTAAAGAACTTGGTGTGCCCCCCCCCCCCCCCCCGTCAATTTCTACCTGTAAACAACTTCAGCACATACACCAGAATACAGCGCTGAACCAATTCAATTATCATGATCATGCACATGGACCACATTGCATTCGAGCGCAGGTATTCCGGGGGAGGGGGGGGGGGGACTTTACATTATTTCACTTGCAAACACATTGCACGTTACATGCAATTTCGATTCCTTCACTGTACATGTAGATCTACATGAGAAAAGGAACAAAACAGCCCAGCTGCAGCATGCATTCTTGATCAATAATCTGGCACACCCTGGTTTCAGTCAACCACATGGTAGCAGCTAAAAGTGCTTATAGCCGAGACACAGGCAGGAAGTGCACTGTGCTATATGGGTGCTTTCTTTTCCATCTCCATCACAATGAGGAAACTCAATACAAGTGCAGACTGCCTCTTTTACGGCCAAAGAAACACAGTGTATGGTGAAGAAAGTGTCCTAAGGCCGAGTAAAGGAAATAGCTAAGTAATAAGAATGGGAAAGCCACTAAAACACTGAAACTGAACCCTTTAAACAACTTCCAGCTAGTTGTGACATACAAGTCAGTTAGGTTCAACACTATGCCAGTGAATGACAGGGCAGTGCCCAACTCCGATGCCAGCCAGCCACGTCATGGACAGACTCACCAATGAGATTGTTAGGGATAGTCCGAGGCGAAAGTTAACCACAAGGAAGAACGGAGAAATTGTGTACAGCTACAAACAGGATCCAGAAACACAAGCTTTCGGTCAAAGGGAGTGAATTCTACACGAGCATCTTGAGAAAAGCACATGTGTCATTCCTTATACTTATCCAGCACCAGCATTTACACACTGAATGCCGGGATAAGATGGAGTGACCAAATTAGGACAACATCACCAGGCCTGGCCATCAAACAGAACACTGTTGTCCATATTCGAGAGCCACATGGATCTGTATGCAGTAACCATGACCATGATACTCGATAGGTACTTGGATACCCATATGTGCACAGAATATGATTGGAAAAACCTCAACCAAGACAGAGGCACTGAAAATCTGTCTCCAGTGGCTTGTTTAAACACGGCTACGAATCCCACCAGACCAAACTCACACAATCCACTACAAACGAGCTGTAAATGGTCAGCGTACTGTGTTCGAAACGCTGGACCACGTTCCTCGGCAAAGGACAAGACGGGTGTGCACGTACTCTTAACCAGTTCAGCTGTGCATGGGATTTGACAGTATTGCCTGTGACCGAACAGCTTGCAAAGAACGAGACAATCCCTCAAGTACTGCATATGGCACATTTCACAAGGCATATCCTTGGCCTGAGAGTACACCATGACGATTGTTCCTTCATTTCTCTGACCAGTTGGGTCCACACTTGAAGTCCATAATCAAGATGGAGAGCAGCCAGCTTGCTCTATAGGAACGCATGCGACAATGTTCAGTAGACGGCATAATCCCGACTCCTGCATGGACAAAAACAAAATGAAAAGCCACACCAAGTCATAAGCATCGAAGTTGATTGTGAGGAATTATTGATCAATGACCGAGTAATCGGTATAATCGTTTCAGCCCTACTTGTACTTCATAGGTGAACCCAATCCCATGGGCCACGACACGCTGATACCACCATATGCCATCGTTACAGGGTTTAATGCGCAGCTTCCACATCCCATACTAGTAACACAACTACAAGCACATGCGCCTCTATGTGAGACCAATCGACCTGCAAAAGTTACAAATACAGCAAAAGCGTGTGTATAAGCGCATGGGCCATTACGATATGGTCCTCTTGTCAGGGTCTGTTCACTGTAATGCTGTCCTTTTTTCTCGGCTTACGGGGCAGGAATATCTCAACAGGAATGTCCCCGTTGTGTTGGTGATGTGCAAGCGGCGTGGGTCGGCTAAGAGTGCAGTGTGGAATGGTGGAGTGAGTTAATTCACCGAGAAACGATGAAGGTAATAATTGCGCCTGTCGAACACCATGAGACTCCAGAACATGTCTTTGTCTATGGAGTAATTAAGAGTGCATACATACTTATTTAATTCTACCCAACTTCCCATGACTACCATGTATGAACTGTGAAATCGGGTGAAGAGCCTCAATGGACATTGCTCTGAACTACAATTTTGACCCTCGTTTGCAGCTGATCTGAGAACGTGATCAGCCTTTTGAAGTGTATCTGTACACATTCAAAACACCCATTAATATTTGTAACATCGTAGATAATTGTCCTCATGTTTACGAGAAGAAAATCAGAAATCCATCAGCCATACCAGTTTTCGTGATTCTCGTGTATTGGCAACTAGGTTATTGGGAAAAATTCGCCAAATTTTTGGGCAAGTTACTACCAAGACAATTTTTGCTTTATGAGCAGCCTAGGACAATGGACTATACATACCTGAGGTCTGGGTGGTGTCCGGTAGTTCTTTTTTGGTTCTCACGCCATCAAGTATTTTGGCATCCAAAAATCATAAATTCTGGACGACGCAAAATTGAGAAAAGTGGCTCTGCTGCAACATGACGGAAAAATCTCTGGCGGAACGGCTTCCAGATTTTGTTTAGGGACTATCCTAGCCCTCAGCAGGCCAAGTTACAATAGCATTCATGAAAGTCTTCCATGCCAAATCGAAGACGATCAAAATGGTGATTCTGCTCAAAATTGGTCACAGAAATAGTCGAAAAAAGCGGCGTCGTCATCTTCATTTTGCATAAAGATTCGGGTCATTTTTGGCCCTTGGCGCATGGACTGATAGCAGAAAAGGCCCCAAGCTGCACACTCTGGTTTTCATGTACTCTTGTACACACGGATCAGACTCGCGGTCGTGCTAGGCGACTGCGCGCGGAGCAGCAGATAGGAGAGAAGTCGGAAGAAAGAGTCCGACTGGACAGAAAAAGTGGTTCTACAATGCTCAGTTGGACATAACTCTCTTTTTGTGTTGAATATTATTGTATTGAGCATGCACAGAGCACAGATGTTATTACTACAGGCGATACACTTTGCACTAATCTGTCATATTTTGCTACACAAAATCCATTCTTAGGGCCGATATATTCTACTATGCGATAATACTGCTTGTAAGAATAAAAATACACATAAAATAGGTGTTATGATTATGAAAAAATGAGTGGTCATTCTTGTAAGTTCAGGGCTCACAGTTGCGTAGAAAAGCGTCGATTAGATGGGGGCGGTGCACGTGCTCCAAAATGCCAGCTTGGCCAATCAGCAGTCAGCATTTCGTCGCATTTTGCTCGAAGTAGGGGGTGTTTGAAGGAGTTAGCAGCACTTCAGCCTGGTTCTACGAAGCTGAGACTTGGCCCAGGCACAGTTGACAGGTGTTCCAAAAGATTTACCGAAACAAATTTTCATTACTCACACGGGTATGCCAGAGCATATGCGTAAACTTCGTGAGATATAGTACAGCATTCGAAAGGAATATCCAGAAACGTCTCGGTAAATTTCTTTGCCAGGGTCTCCTGAAAATTTTGAGCCATAGATTGTCCAAATCGACCAAGGGGGAGATGCTCTGTACTAATTTTAGTAACCCCGAGTCCCAGCGGCGCGCAACCGCTTGCGCGAAAATGTGTGAAGATCAAACAACAAGAAAAACGCATGCATGCAGCAGAACAGCAACGCGTGCCGTCGAAGAGAAAATCATTGTGCACAGATTGTTCAGTGTTCTCTCCTCAGTTCGCCCGCGGCGTTGGTTGCTGTGCTTTCATTCTCGCTGGAGTTCTTGTGGCAGCGCAGTTCGCCATCATGGAGGAACTGGCACCCTGGGAAACCTGGTCTTCAGTGGCCCTCGACAAACGCCCGGTGGATTTGCTGGTCCCGTTCACCTCCATCCGATCACCAGCTCCGTGTCGTATCATCATGTTCTCGGCGTTACCTGCCTGGCGAGCTCTGACTCGTTTGTTTGTCTTCTTACCTGTGGAATCATCACGATCGCTCATTGTAGGATCAGCTCTTGGTCGAACATGGCATGTTGTTTTTACTGGGACTAGCACAGGTTGCGTTTCGCCTTCTCCTCCAAAATATCGCGAACATCGGCTCTAAAACTACGAGAGCAGTACACATGGTACAAGACATAGTAGTTGAAGTACAACTCGGGTTCTTTCTCTTTTCTGTGTGGGATGTACACACGATCGGTACTCTCCCGGGGTCACGCGACTCACGTGCACCAAACCCGCCCTCGCACGACGCTTTTGTCGATCCTGCATGCCTACTGTGAGCCCTGAAGTTGTAGGCAGTATATTCTTGTATACGACCACACTATAACCGATACGCACTGTACATGTACAAGTGGATCACGCGTGCATCACCGCATTTGCTAGCACAGTGCACATGGTGCAGTAGCCAGTACACGCTCCCTGCTCCCAGCGCGGGTCTCGAACTCGGGACCTTGTGATTCGCAGGCAAGCCCACAACCACTCGGCCAAAGCGCTGGTATACATGTACCGGTATTATACAAAGTCAATGTGCATAGGAAGACTAGACGACGATGGCCTGCATCCTGCTGCTGATTCCTGGTAAAAACTTGTAGAAGAAAAGAAAAATAGACACTATACTACTAGCTGGCCTGCGAGAACAAATGTTGCAGAGCCAGCAGTTTAGCTGATGCAGATATTGCTCGCTATTGAGTATTGTCCGTTCACGGTACCGGCCTCTCAAGAACATAGTCATTGGTGTTTGTGGCTCTTACCTGCTGAGCAGCGAACGGTCAAGGTCAAGCTTTGAACTCGCAGGTGTCTATCTGCGTCTTGTGACAACACAAACCCGTGTCTGGGCAGTGTGCTGCTGCTGCTGCTTCTGCTGCTGCTGCCGCTGCTGCTGCTGCCGCTGCTGCTGCTGCTGCTGCCGCTGCCGCTGCTGCTGCTGCTGCTTCTGATGAAACACAACACGCGTCGTAGCGTCGAAGGCCAAACAAATCTGCTAGAAGCTAAAAGGTAAAACTCGGCATCATCATCATCATCAAGACTAGTATTGATTTATTTTGTGTTTTCAGAGAAGGTATAAGTACCGGAGCTAGAATAAGATAGATAGGAAGTCCGAGTATTTGTACTTGGCACGCGAGCTGAGAACCCGGCAGATGAATTGCATGTTTCCTGTGCACTGTCTGGCCGTCGCTAGCATGCACACGTATCTAACTTTTATTTTTATGTATCTATGTCATTCGGATCTTCCCAAGTTGTACATTGTACTGTTGAGATACCGAATTCAAATAAATCAATACCATACCATCTAGCGCCGCATCTGCTGTTTGTTGCACACTTCTTTAAAAGGTGATGGGCAAGCCCCTGGTTAGCCACTCACATTTTAAAATGTTCGTTTGCGTTGCGCAAATCGTAGTTAACCTGCATGTCACAGAGCCGCATCGCCGGCCTGGAGATGTTATCTGCTGACACGCCAACACCGGGGCAATCTCATACGAGCTCCGCTGTAGTTGTACGCACTGCTGGGCTCCCGCACGGTGCCCCACGTCCGCACGCGCAACCGCGATGCACGTTCGGCATGTCGTATAAGCCACATATAAAAAAAGAAAATCTGCCTTGGGCGCAAGCGCACCCAAGGCGACCCTCGCAAGGCAGGAACAGGTAAAGACATTTCCGCCAGTGTCTTGTTGTGCCTGCCCGCCGCGGTAATTGCTTACCCACCCTCCCACACTGTTTAAAACCGGTAAGAGGCACGGGTGCTGCCGATGGGCGCCGCCGCATGGTGCACGCACATTAGCACTGTTGAACTATTCATGTGTTCTAAGATTTTAGTGTTCCGCTGCCATAGCAACCTAGTAGTACACGCAGCCGTTCCTGCAGTGCAAGACCCCGCGGGTCGCTTCTGCTGTCCTTGCCTCTCTAATGCGTGATATGTGTACATCATAATATTATGACCTCGTACTGAGTTATGTCATACTTGATTACCGATCACATGCTCATGATCATTCATGTTTGAATGAACACTTGCGACACCCCACGGGTGTTTTACGATACTTTTCCAGACCTCTCGTCATTCTAAACAACATCGTCGCGATGCAGTGGATAAAGAATGGATGGCTTTGGGTGGTGGCATGAGTTTATAATGTTAGAGAATTAAAAATAATAATGCGTCTTTAGTCTGTACACATACCATGTACAGTAGTGCTCAACGAATCCCGGCAGTCGCATCACTCAAGAGTCGCATCACTCAAGAGTCGCATCACTCAAGAGTCGCATCACTCAAGAGTCGCATCACTCAAGAGTCGCATCACTCAAGTACGCGCCGGGCATTGCGCGGCCATGGACCTGCGATCTCTGGGCTGGGGGGAATGATGCAAGGCGCAAACTTGAGTGACACCGCTGTGACTGGATGGTATTGAGCAGCACTGTACTAGTAACTGCTGCTGTCACGCTTGCCATCATCACCATGCCGGCTAAACCTTGCTTTCGATTGCAGGCTTTCAAGGTGCCCCTTGCTTGTAGTGTGCGATGTGTGATAGTACGCTATATCATTGAATCTGACATTGCACGGTACACTGTACCATCCAGCACAGATGGTCCATGTCATCAGTGGTCACTGCAAGCCACTACACATGTGTTGATATCTGTGACTGTGTATGTACGTGTGTGTGTGTGGGGGGGGGGGGGGGGCAGGCTTATGGTTGGTTTGTCGTTTTTTTGTGAGTGATGAAACTGAAGAATGAAATGCTGACGCTTTCTGTTTTCTGTCCGCTTTGCACGTGGGATGTGTGTATGTGCGTGCATGTGCATGTGTGGGTGCGTGCGTGTGTGTGTGTGAACTGATCTGGTTTTCTAGAGTGACTATAAAACTGTTCAAAGTGATGTAACCCACCGGTGGCCGTACTACTGCCACCACCGCCGCCGACATACTACTATCAACCTCATCAACGGCCGTGCTGCTGCGGTGAAACCTGAGTTGGCTCCCACAAGTCGAAATGGCAGAGTGCATGCCACTGTTAGTGGAAAGGGTCCAGCGGCGTCTTGTGTACTTGAAAACACGATTTGCAAACGAGAGTCATTCGATCATCGACTATCTTGTGGAAAATGGAATCTTTGAAACAAACAGCGAGATCCATCAGAAACTCCAGCACCCGATGAAAACTGACATTGAGCGATTCCGAGCAATTTGGACATATCTACCACAGACGGAGAAGGGATTGAAATTGTTCATGTGCGCCATTGAGCAAACCGACACATTCAAACAAAATTTCAAAATGTACTACGAAGGCTTGGCGAAGCCGTTGAGGGAGTATCCCGACAACACACTAGGTAAGAACTTAGAATGAAGCAGTGTGCATGGTAATGTGTGTGTATGTGTGCACGTGTGTGCGCGCGCACGTGTGTGTGTGTGTGCACATGTGTGCACGTGTATGTGCCCTGGGACGGCATTCTCCTATACTCTCTCCGCTACCCCTACGGGGCCAGCGTGACCCTTGTGGCTGTGGCTTGGCAGGACAGTGTGTGTGCACGTGTGTGCACGTGTATGTGCCATAGGACGGCATTCTCCTATACTCTCTCCGCTACCCCTACGGGGCCAGCGTGACCCTTGTGGCTGTGGCTTGGCAGGACAGGACAGCCTATGTATGTGTGTGTGTGTGTCAATGTGTTGTAACTCGTTTTTCTCTACCTGCTCCCAGTCCCGTGCCATCTCCAGACTTATACAAATGGACGACGATAACTACATTTAGGAAGACTGTTTATTACAAGACGACGACGGAAACACAAGTAGACATGACGAACTCAAGACGAAGACATCATGAACTCTCAAGACGAAGACTGCTTTTCATACCACAGCAACACGCGCATGCACCAACGTGACGTACACACGACGTACACAAAATAACGCACTACAACATAACTCCCTCCCAAGAGATAAAACAGAGTAAAAAGAGGAAAAGATCACACAAATCACTCAATCATACCACACCAGTCACACCCAGAAATAAAATACCTCTGCCTGCACTGCAGATTACAAAAACTCTGTCCGCCCACCCAGAACACCAGCCACGATCGCTGTCACACGTGTAGGAACTGATAACCTCAAAAACTCTACTTAACACAACACACCACCTCACGATCACGCAAAAATTCTAAAAATGTGAGAGCACAAATCATAGGAATAACAAAAAGAACAAAATCAATTGGCTCTGTGGGGGCCTCTAGTTATCCTCATAGAAGAGCAAATAAAAAACAAACAGAACACACGCGCTGAGGAGAGCAAATAATAAAGAACAAAATGTTGGGAGAACAGAAAATACAAAACTCACATACTCCTCACGTTCACAACAACACACGTACCCTCTCACCAACGAAACTCCTCACGCCGTCTGCCATGCCGTCCGCCATCTCAAGGAGCGCTGCTCAGCGTCCACATCCTCACACTGCAGCCTTCACCTTCCATCCTTCTTTTTTTCTGTTTCAGTTTTTCTTCTGGGCACAGTTTTACGTCGTGTCCGGGACCACCAGTGACGGCGACTGACAAGAGACGGGAGAGACGAATGATGAAGGACAATGACGACGGACGAACTTCTTGAAGACGGACGAAACTGTGACGATAGGACGACTGGAGATGACATCGGAAACTGGGAGCGAAGGCCACGCAGGACGAATCCAGAAGTTGACAACAAATTTCTATCACCGCTGCCACCAATGTTGTAACTGCCTTTCTCTACCTGCTCCCAGTTCCGTGCCATCTCCACACTTGTACAAAGGGACGACGATAGCTACATTTAGGAAGACTGTTTATTACGAGACGAGGACGGAAACACATCTAGACATGACGAACTCAAGACGAAGACATCATGAACTCTCAAGACGAAGACTGCTTTTCATACCACAGCAACACGCGCATGCACCAACGTGACGTACACAAAATAACGCACTACAACACATGTGTGTGTGTGTGTGTGTGTGTGTGTGTGTGTGTGTGTGTGTGTGTGTGTGTGTGTGTGTGTGTGTGTGTGTGTGTGTGTGTGTGTGTGTGTGTGTGTGTGTGTGTGTGTGTGTGTGTGTGTGCATGTGCATGGTGTGTGCATGTGTGAGTGCAGTGTCTTGTAAAAATAGATATGTGCCTCAGTGGACCATACTCGAGGAATAATCCCATCCAACTGTGAAAGGGTCCAACTGTGAAAGGGGATCACTGGCTAACGTTAAAACATGGCCCTGGGCGGAAGTCTTTTGTAAGCAGGGTATTTGGGCAACCAGAAGCACCTTCGAAATACAGGTTCTGAAGTTCGCATCGATTCAAAGCAAGGTTCTATTTGGATGTTTGATCAAGGGAATGTGTCGCGATTGAACCCATCTTTCGCGTCACAAGGATCGGACCTATCCATGTGAATGTGTGTGCCACAGTGTGTGTGTGTGTGTGTGTGTGTGTGTGTGTGTGTGTGTGTGTGTGTGTGTGTGTGTGTGTGTGTGTGTGTGTGTGTGTGTGTGTGTGTGTGTGTGTGTGTGTGTGTGTGTGTGTGTGTGTGTGTGTGTGTGTGTGTGTGTGTGTGTGTGTGTGTGTGTGTGTGTGTGTGTGTGTGTGTGTGTGTGTGTGTGTGTGTGTGTGTGTGTGTGTGTGTGTGTGTGTGTGTGTGTGTGTGTGTGTGTGTGTGTGTGTGTGTGTGTGTGTGTGTGTGTGTGTGTGTGTGTGTGTGTGTGTGTGTGTGTGTGTGTGTGTGTGTGTGTGTGTGTGTGTGTGTGTGTGTGTGTGTGTGTGTGTGTGTGTGTGTGTGTGTGTGTGTGTGTGTGTGTGTGTGTGTGTGTGTGTGTGTGTGTGTGTGTGTGTGTGTGTGTGTGTGTGTGTGTGTGTGTGTGTGTGTGTGTGTGTGTGTGTGTGTGTGTGTGTGTGTGTGTGTGTGTGTGTGTGTGTGTGTGTGTGTGTGTGTGTGTGTGTGTGTGTGTGTGTGTGTGTGTGTGTGTGTGTGTGTGTGTGTGTGTGTGTGTGTGTGTGTGTGTGTGTGTGTGTGTGTGTGTGTGTGTGTGTGTGTGTGTGTGTGTGTGTATGTGTGTGTTCATGTGTAGGAAAGGGGGGAGGGGGTAATGTGTCCTGTACTCCATACTATCATTATAGTCTACAGTTTCTGTTTTGCATGCGAGCCTGTTCTGTCTGTTTCTTCTTTCAATGCTTGCTAGAAATTCACCATTGGAGAGAACAAGATGCTAGTAAGTAGTCTGTGTGCTGTGTGCTGTGGTGATGTGTTATAAGTTAGCTGGAAACATCTCCTCCGTTGCAACATGTGTTACGCCTCTGTGCAAACTTCTCAGCCCAACTGGCAATTCGTCCCCATTTCTCCCCCCCCCCCTCTCTCTCATGTCTATGTGTGTCTGTCTGTCTCGGCAATAGCTTTTGATATCCCTACGATGACACATCAGCATAGGTCTAGCCAAGGAATTCATTTATCAGTATCAATCAGTCTAGTCCTGCTCCTGTGGTCCAGCTATCTTCCGTTTCATTGTCTGTCTGTCTGTCTGCCAGTCTGTCTGCCAGTCTATTTTCCCAGTCTGTCTCCATCCTTTGGCATTTCCCTATGACCAAGTAAAATTGTTGAGAAACACACACACACACACACACACACACACACACACACGCACACACACACGCACACACACACGCACACACACACACACACACACACACACACACACACGCACACACACACACACACATACACACACACACACACACACACACACACACACACAATAGTACATGGATGTGCACGCCATGTGTGTAAACATGTTCTTGTATTGATCGGTGACGCTGGCTGCGTGTTGCTGCTTCTCTTGCCCTGACTTTTAATAGTCCCAGCGTGGATGGAAGCCATGCAGCAATGTGAGTATTCTGTGATGTACTGTGTTGTGGTGATGCTTCTTCTTCTTCATCAATGTGTGACTGTGTATGTGTGTGTGTGTGAGTGTGTGTGCGTGTGTGTGTGAGTGCATGTGTGCGTGTGTGTGTGAGTGCATGTGTGTGTGCGTGCGTGCGTGTGTGTGTGTGTGTGTGTGTGTGTGTGTGTGTGTGTGTGTGTGTGTCCCATATGGTGCAGTGGTATGTGCAACGAATTCCAATCGATAGGTTGCGGGTTCGATTCCCCAAGATTATGGTCACACACGTCTTTCTTCTCTTTCTCAGACTCCTGGCTTTTCTTTCATTCTCCTGGGTGGTTACCGACAGCAAGAGTACATGAAAACCAGAGTGTGCAGCTCGGATGGGTTGCTGTCACGGCGAAATTCCGTGATTACATCATTTTAGTGATGTAGTGCGTGCAAGCAGGATTCAAGCAGGTCTCTTTCTGCACAACTGCAGCTCAGTTGTACGCACTACGCCATTTCCCGCCTCAGATCTGGGCCAAATATGATGTAATCACGGAATTTCGCCGTGACAGACACCCATAGCAGAAAAGGCCCCAAGCTGCACACTCTGGTTTTCATGTACTCTTGCCGACAGCCAGTGCATGCCGGAGTATGTGGTGTGACGTGTGTGCGGAAAAAAATGAAAAAAGACCAAAAAGTAGGGATTATCTGGCCAGAGAAAGCCACTTCATAGCTGTGTGGTGTAGACCAGGCTGAATAGTGGCGTTCAATTCTTCAGCCTTGCAAGCTGTTGAATGGCACAATCCCAGCACAAGTTGCTATGGCTTCTGCAGTAGCATCGCTATCTTCGCCTCTGGCGATGGGCGTCAAATGGTCAATGGTGTGTGTGTGTTTGTGTGTATGTTTGCATGTGTGTGTGAGGGGGGGGGGGTGAAGATTTTGTAGAGGCAGGAAGTTCCAACATTGCCCGGGAATTTTGCCAGAATATCAAAGGTCTACAGTCAACACTTGGTGGATACACTATGGATGGTGTGTTACCATGGATACACTATGGATGGTGTGTTACCATGGATACACTATGGATGGTGTGTTACACCTGTGATTGTACTGGTCACTAACTGGATTTGCTTCAAGACCTCTCTGTTTGCCAATCTCTCCATCTATCTGCCCGTCTATCTGTCTGGAAAATACATGCACAATGGTAGAAGGGCAAACCACGCGACAGAATCTGTGTGTCTGTCTGTTTGTTTTTGTTTGGTTGTCTCTCCACCTGTCTCTTCACCTGGTGGTGTTGCAGTTGAGAGATCCGGCAGTCAGCCAATCACCCCACAGCAAGCAAGCGATGCCGGCGGTGACCACGCGATAGCGGAGCCTGTCTATACACCTACCTATGCCAGCAGTGCATCAGCTGAGCTGGTCAGCCCTTCTCCGGATGAAAGTGGCGAGAAGCCGGTGACCCCGGCGCCCATGGCTACTGGTTCTGGTGCTGATGGTGGTGATGGTGGTGGTGGTGTCACGCCAGGCAGAGATGGATGTGTGATGTACAGCTCGCGGTTCAGCGGCGACGGAAATGCCGCACTGCGCGGTGGTACTCTTGATACTATGCAGTACAGCTCGCAGGTCAGCGCCGACGGAAGAGCAGCACTTGGTGGTGGTACCCTTGACACTATGCAGTACAGCATTGATAGTCCACAGTACAGTACTGGTGGTGCGTCCGTTGTGAGCAGAGAAGAAGTCGGAGTAGGGAGATATGACAGCACTGACTCACCTGGACCTCCTATACCTGCGACTGATGCTGGTCTTCCTCGATTGCCCACAGAAGTTGATGGCACAACTACCACTCCGCTAGAAGAAACGGAAAAGGATGGTAAATATAATTATGTCACTGACTCACCTGGACCTCCTATACCTGCGACTGATGCTGGTCTTCCTCAATTGCCCACAGAAGTTGATGGCACAACTACCACTCCGCTAGAAGAAACGGAAAAGGATGGTAAATATAATGATGTCTGTCGGGCTGCTGCAAATCATCAATTTACAAAGTAGCTTAGGTTACATCTTGCGGCATGCAATATAGTCCTCGAAAAGTCAGAAGCCGAAATGTAGTGAACACGATCAGATTTACACATGCGTGTGTGTGTGTGTGTGTGTGTGTGTGTGTGTATGTATGTACGCGTGTGTGCTCTCATGTGTATGTGCATGCGTGCGTACTGAAGTTCCGGTACTTGAGCACACATGCTCGCTTTGCCAAGCGATCATGTCCCCTACCGCAGGACTGCAGAGATAACGTGTAGTGTAGTGGTCATCCAGAAGTCGTTATGGTTACAGCAGGATTGTAGCCAAAGGGACATACCTTATAGGGGGAGTTAAGCCTAAAATCAAATGTTCACCAGTTGTAGTCTTCGGGGTGCCGAGTCGAATGGTCTTGGTCCGAAGAAGCTGAGACGCTCCCTTCCCCCTGTATTCCCAATCGAACTCGCTCACTTCCACCGAAACTGGGTGACTGCGCCCTACTACATTGTAGATGGGGATTTGTATGCAAAATGTCACTAAAAGCGCCATGTCGTTCTTATAAAAGCACGGATGACCGCGATTGGCCCATACGTTGTAGTCTTTTGGACGCTGCGTCGACTGGTTTTGGTCCGAAAAGGCTGCGATGCAGCGTTCCTCCTTTATTCCCAATCGAACATGGTTGAACAAGCGGTCACGTGCTCCTGGGTGGCCAAATCACCTGGTCACCGCGCCAGCAGGCGACAACTTTCACACCAAGGTTCAACTCGAGTGACAGGACTGCACCCAAAAAAGGTCAAACAGGCTAGTAAGTTGTACCCTGCAGGCACGGTGACCAGGTGACTGGTGTACGCAGGAGCACGTGACCGCTTGTTCAACCATGTTCGATTGGGAATAAGGGCCGAACACTGCATCGCAGCCTTTTCGGACCAAAACCAGTCGACTCAGCGTCCAAAAGACTACAACATATGGGCCAATCGTGGTCATCCGTGCTTTTATAAGAACGAAATGGCGCTTTTAGTGACATTTTGCATACAAATCCCCATCTAGTAGGGCGCAGTCACCCAGTTTCGGTGGAAGTGCGCGAGTTCGATTGGGATTAAAGTAGGAAGGGAGCGTCTCAGCTTCCTCGGACCAAGACCATTCGACTCAGCACCCCGAAAACTACAACTGGTGAAATTTTGATTTTAGCCTTAACTTCCCCTTTAACCCTTTACCATCCGTGCCTACTGGAATCGATCTCTAGAGATCGATGGATATGCATACACTAAAACATTCGTAACTCGATCGATTCGACTCGATCGGACTGGACTCTGTGTGAAAACTGAGCGTACAGAGTACATATGGCGGGGTGTTCGAGCATGTTACGTACAGCAGAACCGGTGCAACGTACGAAAAATCTGTGTCAAACTTCACTCCAGTTGACACAGAGTTTGGTACATCATTCCGTGTAGCAGAACCTCTCTAATAAAGAAGTGCTGTTACATTTATCAAGAAAACTCACTCAGCAAAATCGCTAAACATCGGATACAAGAACATGCTCTTGTAATACTACTATTAGCGAGATCATAAAAAAGAGTAATACTTCTTTTGAAGTAGTAAGCAATCATTGGTTACTTCTTTTGAAGTAGTAAGCAATCATTGGTTACTTCTTTTGAAGTAGTAAGCAATCATTGGTTACTTCTTTTGAAGTTGTAAGCAATCATTGGTGTTTGTGTGACATGCATATCGTGATTGTATTGTACTCTGCCCATCTTGTGTGTGTGTGTGTGTGTGTGTGTGTGTGTGTGTGTGTGTGTGTGTGTGTGTGTGTGTGTGTGTGTGTGTGTGTGTGCTGTGCTGTGCTGTGCTGTGCTGTGCTGTGCTGTGCTGTGCTGTGCTGTGCGTAGGTGCATGCCGGGAAAGCACTAGTCAATCAGCCCAAGCTACTACCAATGCTGACGGCAGTAGTGATGCTGCTGCTGCCGGTGGTGGTGGTGACGGCGGTGGTGATGATAACGGTAGCGAACATTCCTCTTCTGGCCCGGGCACGAACTGGGGATCATACCTCTGGTACGGATTGGCGGGAGTTGCGGTGGTGGTGCCCGCCTCTGTACTCCTGTACGGTGTAGCGTCCTCGCTTTGGCCCGGGGCGTTCCGCGGCGGTATGAAGGTCACACAAAACCTTTCCCTGCTGAGCTGGTTGACACTATCGCAGTCTCTGGAGATCAAGTCTCCTGCTCCTCCTGATGGTGGATCTGGGACATAGCCGATCTACAGTCAGCAATGGCACTTGACTGCTCTTAGCATCTTGTCTTGTTCAGTTTGAAATTAAATCGAGGAGGCTATCACAACCTATATGTTGTGCTTGAGAAAATAGATTTCAATTTGATAATTTCTATTCCCCTTGTTGACGTTTGGTTCGAGTCCTGGTAGTGGTAGTCAATTTTTTTCTTTCGGCTTTTCCCTTTTCGACCCTTCAAACTAGTGAATAAATGTTGGCATTTGTTAGGCACATTGGCACCTTGCAGTGCAAGATGACCGCATTAATTTCTCCCCCCAAACCACACCTTTTATTTGTTGCAAATTGATTTTAGATTTTCATTTCACCAAATGTTCGGCCATGGCCTACCACCAGGGTGGAAACCAGGGAGTCGCAAAATACCGTATTTTACGACTCCCTGGTGAAAACCTGAACTCGGAATTGAATGAGCAAAAGGTACACTACATAAACATGTAGGTATCCATGGAAGTACTTCAGTACATGTATAAAAAATAAATTTAAATTTCACGGTTCGCGTGAGACTCGGCTGGAAGCCGAGTTTTCCGCATCCGCCGTGGGAACGCCACCACCCTCTAGGATCAAAGGCAGTACATGTATGTACATGTCTTATAGCAAGAGTACATAAACCTTGCTTATAGTTATAGGCCATTCACACGACGTGCAAACTCACTTATATCGTACCGTTTCCAAGGGTATATACTCGGATACGATAAACTTGGACACACGCGTGCAGCTGATTTTTTAATATCTTGGCTGAGGCCCTTTTGCTCGCGATTATCTTTGCACGCCTTGAAAAATGTTGGTTGAAAGTGCGTACGACTGCAAATGCAGTGCTTGAACAAAGGAAAATCCAAAATTTAACATTTCCCGGCATTTTCAGGTCATGGATAAATTGACGGTTCCAAAGTTTGTCCAGTCTACCGAGTGAATTGGATCACGGTTTGCCAGTGGCATTTTATTCTTGGTCACACACGTCCAAGTGTTTACACGTCGTGTGAATGGCCTATTAGGGTGCGTTCGAATTGTCATCAAGTTTTCGCACAAATTCTTAAAAGAGATCAGTTGAAGTGACACAATAGAACGGTTTCTATCATTTTAGAGTTTTTCAGTGGAATTGTCATGGCGATAATGATGTCCGATCTGACCGACCATCTATTATTCCAAACTCTTCGGAACTAATCCACCTCTTCCATCAGATGAGATTGTGGAGTTTCGAGGAGATTTTCGTGTTCTGAAGAGGCAAATAAAGCTTCCTTCAGAAAAAACGAAACTCCTCGAAAAGTCAAAGAGTGACAATTCGAACGCGCCCCAAGTGTGCTGACAACACAACACTGCCTGCAAAGCACCTGAACAATTCAACGGCCTGGCCTGCACTGTGCACATCGCCGAGGCTCACGGCTGTATTGTGCAAACGCGCTGTGCTGTGACACTAAAGTGCAGGATTGTACATGATACATCCAGACATTATTTGCATGTTTTAAATTCTTTAAAAAAAGTTGGAAAATAGAACTAGAGTAATAGTGCTCTCTACACCAGAAATAAATTAGAATACATTGCAAAGTACGAATCAGGCAGTGCGCTTTGAATCAAGTGGAGGGCTATGAGTCATCTAGAAAAGGCCAACTACAATGTACTGGGTTATGGGACTGTCACCAAGGTCACAGTGAACAACAACAATGCTCTAATGTTCCAACAAGGCATAGAAAATGTGTACTGGCATGAGAAATCCAGATGACGGCCATTGTTTATACATGTAGCTGTGAACCTTACAGGGTTTGCAGTAATCATGGTAATGCTACCTCAGAGGTTTCAGACCTCTGAGCAAGTAACTGGCACGTGTAGCCAGTGACGTCCCTGGGCCCCTTACATGACACTAGCTAGGCCAGGAGACCTGACATAGGCCGGGCATTCCCGGAATGTCCACTGCTCGAAAGCAAGATTGAGCTGCGTTCGCACTGGACTAGAGCCCGGGGCCAGTGCAGTATTGGTCGGCCTAGCAAATGGCCCACATGGTGGCCAGCAGCAGGTAGGGGAGGGCAACTGTGCCTGGTGACTGGTTACTACTGATCTGTGCCCTATAGCTACAGCCTACAACAGCATCCGTGTAGCACTATAAGAAGTTTGCACAGCGATTGTACAATCACCGCTGACTATGCGCAACTATCCTGGTACGACTTGTTTCGTAAAGTGACCACCCAAGTGTGCGTGATCACACACGCACAGACTACCCAGATGCGCGTTGGTCCCACACCATGACTACTCAGACAGGGCTGGTCACACAATAACTGCTCGGTTACTGGCTGGTCATCCATGTGGCTGTCATGTGTCCACACGTGCTCGCTTCGCATCTGGTTCATCTGCACCGCACGACACAGTTACGGATAAGAAGCGACAACAACCGACACATCGTTAGTTCAGTACCTTCGCTGCCAATTGATATCACATTGCATATCACACCTATGCCGATTTCTTCACACTTACACCACTTGTGCATGATTATAGGACTTGCACGTGTTCTTTATCTAAAGGTTTGAAAGTCAGCACTTTCTAGAATACACTAGCTCTGTTGGGACCTGCTAAAAAGCCCGCCATACTCGAGTTGTACGTCTTATCAGAGTACGTCGTATCCGTACACGTTTTGTATACGCACTTATGCCAACCGATGATGGTTGCAGTCAGGAGCACTGTTTTCAACACAGTGCATCCGCCGCCTTGTAACACGCTGTCAACCGATCAACATGTTATATCACCTTTACATTGCGTATCAGTTACTGTTCTGGTTAGTCTCGTTTCTTCCGGCATGCACCTGAAGAGAAGGCAATGAAAGAACTCGTGGAAACTTTCAGAAGTGTTTCTTGTGATGTGAAGTTAGTTCTGTTCTTCCGACCGATTGCATTTCTGTCTCCTAGGAAACAGCAGTACAGTAGACCTGTTTTCATTTGAGTTTGCAATGTCGCTTACCTGACCCGCAGTCCGGCTCGGCCATTGCTGCTTCCCTGGGCAGACGGAATGATACACAATATTGGCGAGAGGAGATAGCAACACTGCGAACCTCGTGCAGCTTGGTCTCATCGCCAAGTTCCTTGACGCCTAGCGCACTCTTGACGCGCTCGAGCACCTCCTGGTGGGGATTGTCAGCAGATGAGAAGCAGTAGCAGTGAACCATGGGCAGTCGCACATCGTCATGCCCGGTGAAAACACCTCGGAATGCATCCAGGAACTCGATAGCTATCGCCGGCAAGTTCATCACAACATGATTGAACATGGGCCAGGCAACGTGCGTTCTTTCGTTGCCTCCAACACTGCTATTGTTCACCCCGTTCTCAGCCCGGCCGGCAACTACTTTGGCGGATATCTCCTTCAGAAACTGACGACCGTCCAGGGTAAACACAGACACCCGCGAGGCGACGTGATTCAAGCGACAGTTCTCTGTCAGGCTGGCGGTCGACTCGCTGTTCAAATCGTTTGCATAGACGCGGCAGCCTCGCTTAGCAGCGGGGATGACGAACGGCCCCACGCCGGCAAACACATCACACACAACGTCGGACCTACTCAGCTGCTCCACGATACGCTGGTGCTCGCCGCATAGGCGCGAGTTCCAGAATACCTTGGCAAAGTCAAACTTGAACATGCAGCCGTTCTCATTGTGTGTCACCAGTGTGTCTTGTTCACCGGCCAGGACCTCCATATTGAACGTACGGAACGTGTTGTTGATTGAGTGTGTCTTGTTCACAACTGTACGTATGATCTGGTTCTTCGCCAGGATCACCTCACCTAGATAAGCATCGGCGGTAGCAAGCAAGACACGCACACAAACAACAAACCACTACTAAGGTACACCATAAGGCGCGAGCCACAGAGCCATGTTGAACAGCACATAGGGGTAGCCACCGGCTCTGCGATTGGCGCATGATGTGTGTTTACTACTAGGATTTGAGGAGCATCACATTGTCCTTCAATGTCAACTCACTTAGTCAGTCCGTGAGAAAGAGAGAGAGGAGAGCCAGCCAGCCAGACAGACAGAAACACAGAGACGTACAGAGAGACAGAAAAAAACGGGAGAGAGAGCAGAGAGAGAGAGAGAGAGAGAGAGAGAGAGAGAGAGAGAGAGAGAGAGAGAGAGAGAGAGAGAGAGAGTTCCGCAGCAAACCATGCTCTGCAAGACAGACAGAAACGCAAAGACGTAGGGAGAGACAGAAAAAACGGGAGAGAGAGAAGAGAGAGAGAGAGAGAGAGAGAGAGAGAGAGAGAGAGAGAGAGAGAGAGAGAGAGAGAGAGAGAGAGAGAGAGAGAGAGAGAGAGAGAGAGAGAGAGAGAGAGAGAGAGAGAGAGAGAGAGTTCCGAAGCAAACCAAGACAGACAAAAACACAAAGACGTAGGGAGAGACAGAAAAAAACGGGAGAGAGAGAAGAGAGAGAGAGAGAGTTCTGCAGCAAACCATGCTTGTAAGACAGACAGAGAGAGAGAGAGAGAGAGAGAGAGAGAGAGAGAGAGAGAGAGAGAGAGAGAGAGAGAGAGAGAGAGAGAGAGAGAGAGAGAGAGAGAGAGAGAGAGAGAGAGAGACAGTTCCGAAGCAAACCATGCTCTGTAAGACTATTATCTAAAAGTCACATACCAATGATGCTCTTGTAAGGCTCTTGCTCTCGCCGCAAGTTAATGTGTGCCATGTGGCCGATTGTGGCAAATGCATTGATTCTTGGCACAGACTTGGGTAGAATGCTGTCCAGGAGCTGTGTGGTGCTGAAGTTGTTGAAGCCAATAGTAAGCTGTGTCTCCCTGATGGTCGATGTACCAGATGCCAGGAGATCAGAGACGGACGCAGGAAATTTCTCTTGCTCGACACCGGGCATAAGCAACACCAACATAGAGTTCTGCACAAGATTGGGGCAAGAAAGAACAGTCCAAGATAGCTGGATAAGTCCAGTAGAACGACATATTTTTCTTTACCGCATCGTACAACAGCCAATCACAATAAGCTGGGTCAATTCCGTAAAGGGAATCATCTTCATGGGACAAATGTTTCCTTGCTTGTGTCATGGCCGCGTTGTGGGTTTGTGACAAGGCATAGATCAGTCTAGTGGCTACCCAGGTAGACGGCCAATATATGGTAGTCGCCATCCAAGTTAGCTAGCTCACACAGAACAACAGGTTTCTAATTCCACTTGAACAGTGTTTATTGAACCATCGCAATGCTAGATCGAAAGATCAAGCATGAAGAGTCAGAGACCCAGAAAGCATCAGAGAGTGAATCTGAGAATCGAGAGGAGTGAGTGCTCCCCGAGAGTCGAGGATGAATGCTAGCAAAACAGCTCTTTATATACGTTACCAAGAGTCCATAAACAAGAGTATGCAACTGTGATCTCTTTTCTATAGGCCAGATGCGCGGTGCGCTGCCTTCATTACATCATTCAGCTGCAGTCCGCGCACTGGGGAAAATCAAACATCATGCTTTCCCTCTGGTTTGAAATGAATTTTCGTACGGAACTGGAGTTCACGCACCAAAATTTAGAGATTGCGTAGGTACTGGAATGAACCGAGCAAAAACGGATGGGCTCGTACGAGAAATTGTGGGTTTGAGTGCATGCTTTCAGAGCGTGATGGAGGCAAGTTACGAAATGAAGGCAGCGCGCCACGCACTGGCCCATAACCACAGTTGCATACTCTTGTTTATGCACTCTTGACGTTACATTATGCGCAAGTTAGGTAAGAATGCGTAAGTATTATTCCTACATTTCAAACAGTGGTGCAATCAGCCAAACTAGAATGTAGTACATGTACAAATATCAATACGGGGAGCCCGCTCAACCAAATATGAATATTAATCATCTCCAAATGCTGGCATGATCTTGGTCCGCGATCCGGTCGACTGGATCGGCATTGCAGCAGGCGGGAAGCGTAGCTGTGGCGTTTTTGTAGCTTCACCCAATATGGGCTCTTCCCCCAAACATAGCAGCAGACGGCAGGGCCGCTTTCCCTCCAAAAGGCACGGAGTCAGTAGGGGAAGCACTGCAGACCCTTTACATCGTATGACGCGAGAAGAGGTGCCACTCTTGCTAAACTAACAAGGGTATCAGCTCCCTTGCAGGACGAAGCGTGGTCCCCTCAAGCTCAACAGTGCAGTGAGTACAACGCTGATGACTTGTACTGAAGGTGTCGTCGACGTACGGCAACACTTGGTGGCTCTCTGCCACGAGCTGTAAGCCATGATTGCTCAGCTAACGAAAGTGCCAAATCCTTCACAGGACGAATCATAGTTCTTACAGAACTCTAGAATATTTCGGAGTCCAGCTTTTGGCTTGCTGAACTCAATGCATGGTCGCTTTCAAGACGAGTCTGACCCTGGTCATGACAATTCCCCGGCCTCTCAAGAATCCCGTTCCCGTGATCTCAACTAATATTAAAGTCAGCGAGTCGTGTAACCGCCTAGCTCTTGTTGGCCGTGCCAACTAGTTCTGTACCGTAACAGGTACGGGCGTAAAGTACGAAATGTGGCTCCACAGGAGGGACATTTCTATCGAAAAAAATTCCAACTTCAAATGAAACTGGTACTGCTCTACTATCGTAGAGATGAGCCTGGCGCTGATGAACAGCACGCAGCGTGTCACGTACAACCGAATGCACGTTCGCCAATCTCTAACACAAAGTATATACGTATGACAGTTCGCCATTTCGTGCCATCTCAGATGGAGGTAGCGCATAGGCCATAACTTGTGGTAGACACCTCTACCGACGTAGGTATCAGGTTCAGTACAAAACTGCCGCAGAGCTCCAAGAGCCATTTCATAGACTCGGTAGTATCCAACGAATCGGTTCCACCCACACTCCACCCATTACAAAAGACCTTGGCGACCTCGCCAAGACTTCCATGGTAGGCTCATTACTGCCAACAAGGACAGATACAATCCACACACTGTAGCACAGTTCTGCGGCAGTACAGTACGGTTTTGCAACCAACTCTCTGAGCACAGCATCGTAACATTTGAGATGTTCATCAATGAACGCTGAAACAGTGATTTCATCCTAGATACACTAGAAAGCAGGTACGCCACGGACGGTCCCTGAGTAGTGAACTCATGAGCCGCTGGAATGGCTGGCGCCATTGCACATTCCGAATGACATTACATGAATTGATAATGACTGTCGGGCGTAGAGAAGACCGTCTTCTCTTGTCAGCAACTGCTCAAAGGCATAGCAACGACAACCTGAACAACGGTCTCGGGTACAACATGTTTGAATCGTACAGAGCGCTAGGCGTCTCTTTAATTCGCAGGAGGGAATCCCGGTTCCGCTCTGTCACAGCACTAAGCTTCCTGTAGTCCACACTAAATCGTGTCAACCGTCTTACTTCTGACATTCACAATAGGCAACGACCAAATACAAGTAGAATCTTCCACCAGCCTCTGCCGTTTCATATCATCAACGAGCTCGCGAGCAGTTTCACGAGAGTTCCATGGCATACGCCGAGCAGCCTGTGCAACAGGCCCACGATCACGTGGCTCAATCTTGTGGTACAGCACCGAAGTGCGACCAAGCTCAGACGGGTTCAAAGCGAACGCATCTCTGTACCGAAGCACCAAGGCCTGCATTGGATTGAGATTCAACGGTGAACATTGATGAAAAACGTTTCTGGACCTTTTTACTCTTTCTGTTCTTATTTCATTCCTGTGTAAATAATTATCATTATGGTGCATGCATGTACACGTATGTAGCTACGTAGGTAAATGTGGGAATGATGCGCTTGGTCTAGAATTAACGGTACGCATGCATGCATCGAAAACTTAGAAAAAAGTGAACAACCCTTCACATATTCATAAGGTTGAGGGAGTTGAAAATGGGTCTTCACGTATCATTATAGAAATAGAAACTGTTCAGCCACTAACCGCATCGTCAGGTATCTCGCGTACCGGCGCAACTCCTGAAACTTTCAGGCATTGGGAATTTTTCCTCAGTGCTTTCACGACCTCTTGGCATTTCTTTTTAGGCACATTAATCCCCTGTACTGCAATATCTGTGGAGAACGACTCCTTGACGAGAGACGTCATACCGCGTACAGATTCAGGAGGTAGGAATAACTCCATTGTGTTCAACTAACTCGAGAGCTTACAACTTACAAGACTAATGAGGATATGCCAGTCACAAACAAGGAAAGCCCTGCGGAGACTGCTGCAGCTATGATCGAGAACATGAGCCACTTTCAAGACAAGACAAATTAATTTTAATTCAAAAAATAATAATACATGTACAAGACTGTACGAATACACTCTTCTTTGCCAGTACAGTGGATCGGAATGTTTTGAATGTGACCGACCCACTATTTTCATCATTTTTTTCACTTTTTTCACATTTTACACAAAATCTGCGCGACGCGTGACGTCGATCACTCGTCTTGTCGACGTCACGTATATATGTAGTACGTCGTGTACACGCGTACACGTGATGTGATTCAAATAAAAATAATTTTAAGGGGGTTCGGGACAGTTAGGCCCAAAAAATTAATTTCAACATCAGCCCAATCTGACATCAGGTTTGAATAGGTACAGCCTTATATTTTCGCTTAGTAACATCAGTTTTTCAATTGCCTGAATAGGTCTTGCCAAAAACACAATTTTCCTTGATAACACAAAATATCGCAAAATCCGAAAATTGATGAGAAATCGTCCATAACACTAGTTAGGACAGAAAATATGACATAAAATTATACAGACTGTTCGAGGTATTGACTAAGATGATATCAACACCGAAAAATGTACACTTTGGTTGACGATGGGATCCAGGTCGTCATTTCCTTGAGAAGAACAAAAAGACGCAAAAAATGAAACTTTGAATATTTTTTGCAGCTTATTTTTGAGTTTGCCCCATATGTGGATACTTCAAATACATTCTATAAGTGGGTTGGAACAGGTTTACCGTGGCGAAAATAGGGGTCACCGTGCATATTCTGGAGAAAAATCCAAAAAACTGTCAAAATTTGCCTAAAATTGGTAAATTCACGTATCTATATTGCTTGTACTTCGCTGCTGCTGCTTTAGTCATAACTTATTGGATTTTTGGCTGTTAGGTGTTGCATAAACTCGCTAGAGCCCTCGGCGTTCAGAACAATACAAGGATGGAATAGCTGAACTAGTGAATTTGCCGGAAAACCCTGGGTGCACGCATTATCGATAGGTACTTTTCTCCATGATTACTCTCCTGTTGGTACTTGGTTTTGATACGTGTACATGTGTTGGAATCTTCGGAAAGCATGCAGATTCCTCACATCCAACACCACACGACACAGCAAGCCAGGGGCACCAGAATTACATGGATAAACTGAAGTTCAGAGAGAAAAAACGACAACCGTCTTCTAACTACCAAGGGAAGAGAAGCACTTCTTGTCGAAGGGAGAATACATAAAAAGGGAGAAGAAAGCCAAAAATGGGTACGCGGCATAGGAAAGTACAACATTATCGTACCACGCAATACGGTGCGTGAGAACACCGCGCGCGGGTACGCGGGATCGGCAGAAACTAGAGTGGAGTGATTATGGATACCGTAATGTCGCGTGCATAAGCCGGATTTGTGCATAAGCCTGTCTCGTGTAGAAGCATGAAATCTGCAACAGCTTTTCGCGTACAAGCCTGTCGCATGCATAAGCCGGGCCAGTACACGAGACGCGCCACGTGTCGCGTGCGTAAGCCGGGCTACTACGCAAGACTGGTGAGCGCGCCTTTTACATGTTCATGTTTGCATGGTACCGTACACTTGCACACGCGGAAAACGTGGGAAGATGCGGAAATCAACACCAGCTGCGCTCGACGGCCATGCAGCACTCTTCAAGCTTCAAACTTACCTTTCCCATGGCATTTTCCGTCTTGTCCCTTGGCAAGTTGCTTGTTTGAAGTTGTTTCGGCGCATACAAGCCTGGTCATTGAGTGGTGCTTGTCATATAAGCCTGTCTCGTGTATAAGCCTGTCTTGTGTACAAGCCTGACTCCATCACCGGCTTATAGGCATATAAGCCCCGGCTAATGCACGCGACATTACGGTATACGGGACCAAAAAGTAAGGAAGAGTCAGGAGTACAAGTTGCGATTTAGACAAATTTGACGGAATTCTCCCGGGCATGGGGTTTGGAGTGGATACACTACACATGTAGCTGTGATAGCGCTTAGCACAGCCCCATATCAAACTACAATGAAAGCTGACATGTTGGAACGAATCAGACAACATTGAGTCCTCTTGTTCTTCAACTATGCGAGCTAGAACGTGTTCCCACACTGGCAAAAATGATGGTACTTTACGGTGCGCACAAACAAGTGAAGCGCTGTGCCACAGGGCGTTACTTACAGTTGGGTTGCTGCTGGTTCTTGGCTAGGTGTTCAGCCACCGCTAATATAATCTTCCTTGAGGCTGTCACCCGCTTCTTACCTCCGACTTGCTCCTTCATCAGTCTGGAAATGGCTGGCTCACCACTTCGTTTGTAGGACAAGACAAAGTGCTTCATCACCAACCCACTAGCAGCTGCCCGCACTGCAACTGATTTAGAGCAGCACGTTGCTTGGACCAACGGTTGAAGGGTGGCCAGCCGCTTTTGCTGATGTTCTGCAAACTCCATCGCCGAACATGCTGATGCAAAAGTGACAGAGTGCTACAGGATACTGGCATCAGGGCGAGCTTCGACTAGGGCCGCAATATCCGCAACAGCATCATGAGCAGCGAACTCATTCCCAGCGATGAACTATAAATCAATCTGAGGCTGTAGCTTGGGAGCTCCGGTATCGCGGTTTAGAGATCAGAGTGTTCACCCAGCACAAAAATGCACACCATCGACACACACATGCGTGCACACATACACACACACACACACACACACACACACACACACACATGTAACACAAAAAATTATAGAACCGCAACAATGGGATAAAAGTACCGGCAATCAGAATTGAAAACACTCATCATTGAACGCACTACAAAACGCAGGCCCACGCCAATACACACACACACACACACACGCATGCTCTCACACGCAATAGAACACACACGCGCGCGTGCGCGTACACACACATACATTCACGCACGTGTACGTACCCACCCACATGCATGTGCACACTCATGTGCATGAGTGGAAGTGCCCGCATACACAATCATGTCACACCAACATGCCCTTGGGGCGGTCATGCACGTGTGTATGGTATATGTGCGAGGGCACGTCCACATGAGCGCATATGCATGTGCATGTTCATACATGCGTATGGTGCACACATGCACAAACATGCAGGTCTATGCAAACACACACACGCTCGCGCGCGCCGCGCATACAGTGTGCTCATACATTTCCATAGCCATAGGGTGGCAATGACTCGCAAATATCATGAATAAATCTGATGAGATTGAAAAACACACTTACCCAAAGCAGCTTTGGTGTTGCTTGTGGAAGCACGGGGGCCAGGGTGCTGAGCAGTTACAGGGCTATCTGTATCTATAAAATTCTCCATCCCACACTGCTGACACGGAATGACAAGTACGCTGCCCAGGCCATACCTCTTCTCTTCAACGCAATCAATGAGCGCCAGAGGTTTGCCACATCCAGGATTCTGGCAAGCAGACAATCCCACAGCCAGATACCTGAGATGAACGATTCGTCGACCGTGAAGAGGGGCACTGAACGACCTCTTCGCGGGAGTCGAATCCAGTGGCGTTGGTGGTGGAGATCGCCCTTTCCGTTTTTCAGGAACTCGATCGATCGTTCGAGCTTGCGAAGCGTCCCCCTTCTCGGCTTCTTGAATCGTCCAGTACGCAGAATGCGAGGCCGCATCGTGGGTGACGGATTACTCTCCCGCGTCTTCATCTCCACGACACGTCGGCAGGAGAACCAAGCTATCCAAAAACCGCCGATGTCAAAACAAATCCGCAAGTCCACTAGCGGCTGAGCTTCTTCCTCAAATCTTGTCTCGACTCGAGCACGCGCTGCGAAGTCATGGTCAAACTACTTGAATGATCGCGTCCCATTTTCCACTCCGAAAGGCATTATTTTTCAGAAAAAAATTCGGAAATCCAACATGGCGCTAACCGTCGCGAACCTCCTTAAAGGGGAACTACACCCAAAAATCAAAACTTCATGGTCCGTAGAGTTTTGGACGCTGAGTCGAATGGTGAAGGTCCCACTTCGATCCGACCAAGCGTTCTTGAGATACTGTATATCAGTTTGCAATTGTCCTTTTCGGGTCCGTGCCGTGACGTCACAAACCCGTGACGTCATTGAGACTTGGTGATCCTCTGGCCAGATCCAGAAACACTGGGATTTCGCATCTTCTTCCTGTTTGTCCATGGAAGAAGAGGGTATTTGTGTCATCATGGCTTCTGGCTGTGTTGTTGGCTACTATTATCTTACTGGTAACCCCCCTGGGATGAACCTGCACCAATTTCTGAAGGATTGTGCTTGGCACAGGCCGAGCAGTGCACCATAGCAGCTATCAAGCGACATAATTATTTGCTTGACAATTTAGGGACTATTTAGGGAATTTAGGGACGCGTGTGTTCCAGCCATTTGGCAGAGGAGGATTTTCAGGAGGAATATTATGCACCCATCCGATGCGGACGCTGGTGGATGAAACTGTGGTGCGTCCTTTTTCGCACGCCACACTGTGAAGTGTCAGTCGAAAAGCGGAGGTGAGTGCAATATTTCAAAAACACTAGCTACTGTATGTAGTTCTTTCTTTTCCAAAGCATTTGTAGAATTGTTTTGGACTACATCACTACGAAATGTGAAGCTTTCCGAAACCGGCCTGATGAGGAGGACGGCAGTAGATCTCCTGTTTCCCTAGGCTATACTGCGTGCGATCGATGAACCTGTCGTCGATTGCTGTTCTTGATTTTCCAGGAAGAAGATCAAGAGCGGCTGTACCATCGGCGCAGTGACTCACTGTTGAGCTACGACCACTGCCACCGCCCCAAGGTTATAGGAAGGACTGTTTGCAGCGCCAGCGCCTCTAGCTGGCATGTTTTTTTCCTGTATGAACACACAGTATGTACTGCTGATAAGCTACATCACGCAATGACCCGCAGTTCAAGGAGAGAAGATAGTCCACATACCGGCAACGGTGTACACCTATTCGGGAACTCGTTGGGTTTTCTCAGTATGGATGCAGATGAGAGCCAGACAATATTATTATTGTGTGTATGCGTGCAAGCGTGTGAGTGTGTGTGTGTGCGCGCACACGCGCGCGCGTGAGTGTGTGCGTGCGCGCGCCCGTGCGTGAGTGTGCGCGCACGTGAGTGTGTTTGCGCGCACGCGCGCGAGAGACAGACATTATTATTATTGTGTGTGTGGGTGCACGCGCATGAGTGTGTGTGTGTGCGCGCGCACGCGCGTGACACTGAGTGTGTGTGCGCGCGCACGCGCGTGACACTGAGTGTGTGTGCGCGCGCATGCGCGTCAGTGTGTGTGTGTGCGCATGCGCTTGAGTGTGTGTGTGTGTGCGCGCACATGCGTGTGCTTTTGTGTAATGTAATATAACATTCCAAAGATATTCACGTCATCTATTCTGTGTTCTCCTTTATGTCATTCTCTCCCCCTTGCGGGAGGGACATGGAATGACAAGTAGTAGATGCATTGCCGTTAGTGATCCTGAGGGATGTGTGGGTATGCAACCAAGTGCATGAGTGTGCGCATGTGTGCGTGCATGAGTGTGCGCATGTGTGCGTGCATGAGCATGTGCACAGGCACTTGTATGCTTATGCACTCGTGTGCGCACGCGCTTGTGAGATTGCGTGTCTGCGTGCGTGAGCATGTGTGACTACTATACTATGTGCCCACCAAGGTGAGCACATGTGCGTGCGTGTGTGTGGGGCGCAGGCGGATATGTGCACACATTTTAGAATGATAATCAAGGACAGAGCTGTTCCGGTAACTCAGTCATGAGACACCATGTAGGGCAAAACGCACTCAATATGCTACTGTGCTGCTGCTGCTGCTGCTAGAGTGCACAGCGTAATTGTTGGTACACAGCTACGTGAAATACAAGAGAACGTCTCAGCATTCTGTAAAGACTAAGTGATAATGCAAAAGGTGAGAATGTATTTCGCCACACTACGAATTGAGGTGCAGTCCACTTATGTGAGATAAAGCACAAGTGAACCCATACACATTGCACGACTTGCACGGAGATAAATGCTAGCCATGTTACGCAGCAAACTCCATGTACAGGAGTACGAGTGAGGAGACTATTGATCTGAGTACTGTGCGAATACAAAATTTCACACAATTTACGATATGAAGAGAACGATTCGATTTGTGAGCATTACGTAGGACTATACTGTGAAAACACTTACGGATTGTCAGGGTTGTCTGAGCTGCTTTGGCTGCCGCTTTATTTCGAAATAGCCCAGCCAACCGGTTGCCAGATGTTGCTGATGGAGAGCGACTTCTCCAATTGCAGTAATTTCTGCTTCATCCACATTTACAGCCCGAATGGAAGCCACCGCTTGCGCTGCCATATCCTTTCCTGAAAATTTCGGCTCATGCCCGAAGCCAAACATTTTCAGCTCAGGCTCTGAGCTTTCAAGCTCGTCTGATACGTCGGAATCGCTCATGGTGAGGACGTCTTTGTCAGAACTATTCCTTTCACATACCAAAATACCTGTACTTCTGAGCTTGGCCCAGGCAAGCGAGTCTCAATGACGTAGAAGGGCGTGTTGGGGGTGTGTCGCGGCCGCATGACGTCATGGCGCGTCCCCCGAAAGTACAATTTAAACCGAAGATATCTCAGGAACGCTTGGTCGGATCGAAGTGGGACCTTCACCATTCGAATCAGCGTCCAAAACTCTACGGACCATGAAGTTTTGATTTTTGGGTGTAGTTCCCCTTTAAACTGTATCTTGTAGAATTAGAAGTGAATCAAGTGATCACGTGAATGGCATGTGCATGTACATGTGGCTGAGGGCGCATTATCATCTGTTATGTCATCATAACATTATAAAATTAATAATAATAATCTGGCCAAAGCAGATGATACGCATTTTGCACTTTTTATAGTATTTCGTATACTATCTATGTACGGGTACGGTTTGACGAAGATCTGCATCCGGGCTTCTCTTGTGTGAAAGTGAACACTGTATAGTACTGGTGAAGGGTCTCTCGAAAAGTTTGCTCGGGATAGTCTGGTAGTTGTTTGATCCAGTAAAGATGTGTTTCCGTAGCTTGTCAGCGTTGGTGCTTGTTCTGGCTGCATGCAGCCATGTTAGCCAGGCTGTTTTGCCGATTGTCATGTGGCATGGAATGGGCGATTCCTGCTGCAATCCACTGAGTATGGGTTCAATCAAGAAGGCCTTCGAATCTGCCCTTCCAGGTGTGTATGTGCGATCATTGGAGATAGGCGATTCAGTTGTCAAGGACACGGAGAATGGATTCCTGATGAACGCAAACGACCAAATCACACAGGTCTGCGCCAAGCTCAAGCAAGACCCAAAGCTGGCCGATGGCTTCAATGCTATTGGCTTCTCACAGGGTGGCCAGTTCCTGCGCGCCGTTGCACAGCGCTGTCCCGAGCCGCAAATGCACAACCTGGTCTCGGTGGGTGGTCAGCACCAGGGTGTGTATGGGTTTCCCCGCTGTCCCGGTGCTAACAGCACTCTGTGCGAGATCATGCGCAAGCTGCTGGATGTGGGCGCTTACGTGTCTTTCGTTCAGGACCACCTTGTGCAGGCCGAATACTGGCAGGATCCATTCCACTATGACGAGTACGTCGAGAAGAACGTCTTCCTCGCCGACATCAATAACGAGAAGACCTACAATGCTGCTTACAAGACGAACCTTCAGAAGCTGAGCAACCTGGTGTTGGTGCGCTTCATGCGTGACACCATGGTGCAGCCATCCATTAGCGAATGGTTCGGTTTCTACAAGCCAAACAGTGACAAGGAAACTGTGTCGATGAAGGACACCAGGGTCTATCAGAAAGACCTGCTCGGCCTGCAGGAGATGGAAGCTGCCGGCAAGATCCACTTCCTTGCCAGTGACAGTGATCATCTGCAGATGAACCAGACCTTTTTCGAAGAGCAGATCATGCCATGGTTTAAGTAAAACCGTGCCAATCAGCAAACTCTGTCTGCATCTATCTCAGTCCTTCTTTTCTAACCCAGGCCGGCCCCCATGCCTCTGTTGTCGTTGTTTTTTTAGCTTTCCTTTCTCCCTTGATCTACCTAATTGTATTGTTTTGCAGCGTTTTGCTTCCTACGCAGACTGTGTGTTTGGCATGCACGGTTGATGGCAAAGAATGCTTTTTCTAATGAGTCACTGGTGTGCCAGGTTAGGCTTTGGGTACTTGTGTGATGTACGTTATCCTTCGAGCTGTCTCCTTTACCTCCGTGAAACGACTTTCAAAGACAACTTGCTGCAAGGGAGCCTGTTGTTTGTGCTGCTCAGCTGTGCAGCGATAAAGGGACTGGAATAGGCCCTTTGCACATTACTTCGCACCGTACTGCGAATCTGCAAATCTAACTTGTGCTTATCACTAGTCAACATTGCTGTCAGTAGACATTTTCTACAACTTGTAGAAGCTTGGATAAGATTCACACGAAAAGGGGTACTGTACTACAATTGTAGTACACTACATGTACATACACAACACTCATACTACTATGGAACTGTTTTTGGTCCTTGCAGTTGGTGCTTTCAAGAGTACATGGGAACAAAACGAAAAAAAGGTTTTCAATTCATGTACTCTTGGTGTTTTAGTCTGTGAGAAAAGTACAGATGAGCTGGGCTGAGGTGCCAGGGGAGGGGGGCTCCAGATCCAAGCACATGTCTATCGGGCTCGTTCGGTACAGACAGCAGGACGGTCACCGGCATACAGTACATTATTACATGTATCATGAAGACAATACATTTTCTGATTTTTGTCGAATATTTTCTCATTATCTGTGTACGTTCATGCCACCCCACGGTGCAAGCAAACACGGTCGTTAAAGCCAGGTGGTCTTTAGAACCAGGTCCCACAGTGGGTGTGTAGAACTGTCGGTGCATGGGAAGACGGTCGTTAATTAAGAGCAGGTGGTCGCTAAACCCAGAGGTCGCTTACACCAGGTTTTACTGTACTGTCCCCGGGGGAAATTGCGATTCCGCGGCCGCGTTTTTAAAAGACCGCGTTTTCCGCGATATTCCTGCGTTTTTTGAACTTTTTTGTTGCACTACACGTACACACAGTGCACTGTTCGGTCAGCAACGTCTCATCGTGGCTAGCCCTTACCCGAATCGGCCATTTATTTTGGCCTATACGGCTTTTCGATCGGCTGAAAAAATCGCCAGAATCGGCTGAAAATTTCTGTAAAAGGTGGAAATTCGGCTCTAAAGTCGCAGCCACCTTTCGCAGATAATGGCTACAGAAATTGTATTTGCATGCTATTGAGTATTGACTGAGTATTGAGGCACTAAAACATCAATTTTCGGCGAATTCAGTGCGAAAATTGCGTATTCAGCTAAAAGATCGGTGATTTCTTCAAAACCACTATTTTCGGGCAATGTTTCGGCCGGCCGATTTGGGAAATGCCCACGGGCCGTGACGCAGGCGTACACGAGCGGTCATGGCCAGTTGCCCACGACCCTGCAAAACATGTAGATGTATATTCGGCGATTTCTTGGCAAAATCTCAGAATTCGGCCAAAAGATCGGCGATTTTCTGAAAAGGCTACTTTTCGGCGAATTTTTCGGCCAGCCGATTTGGGAAAGGCCTAATCGTGGCGGCTTTGTACTCCAATATGACGAGTGCTTACACCAGAGACTTGTAACTGATTGATTTCACTACATACTCACTGAAAATTGCCTCATATCAACTACAAACTTGCCGCATATCAATAGTATTCACCGCATATTTACCGCAAATTCATCGCAAATTATGCCATATTTACTCGCAAATTACACTGCAAATTCTGGGATTTTTTTCCCCGGGGACAGACTGTACTACTTTGCAGGTGAGGGAGAGGGCCAGGGGGGATGTTGTGAAATCCAGACA
Organism: Sycon ciliatum; assembly: GCF_964019385.1. Taxonomy (NCBI): domain Eukaryota; kingdom Metazoa; phylum Porifera; class Calcarea; order Leucosolenida; family Sycettidae; genus Sycon; species Sycon ciliatum. Next base: position 2,127 of record NW_027044864.1, on the reverse strand, counting down.
ATAGGGCTTGAAAGTGATGATGTCAAAAATGCCCAGGGAGTTGTAAGTTCACATCAGATTTCTATTTTGGATCCACTAAGGTGTGACTTTGCTATTGCCTCAGTGTGTGGGTGCATAGCAACCCACGCATGTCGTATGCAGGTGTGACTTTTTCTTCGCCACCAGTTGCCACCCCACCCCACCCCCATAAGCCAACCCAGTCATTTTCACTGGCTATATCACCTTGCTGTGAGTAAGACCGCTTGAAATGTGCTTGGAAGTGACGGTATAATGCTCATGTTCATGTATGTTGTGACACGCACGTGCAGTTACCAACAACTCCACCTCTTCTCCTTGCTGGTGGGGCTGTACTACCATATCCGGGAGGGATAGCATGCAAGGTACAGTCGAGAGCACACGCATGCACACATACACAGGTGCACATACACACATGTACATCTATACTACTTCGATGTCGTTGCAAGGGGTCGGCCGTAATTGATTCAACTTCTTAGCAAGTTCTCCGCAAAATTAAAAAACAAACAAAACAAAAACAACTTGGGGTTCGGTGGCTTCACTCCGTTTTTTCTTCTTCTTTCTTTTTCAACAGAAATGGAAATAGCACATTGCATGTATTGGCAGTTAAAGCATACAATGGATGTTTCCTCTAATTTTAGGGAGAGTTGAAATGAAATATCGTTTTGTGAAAATCTAACTACAGATGGTCATAGACATCCCCTAATAAGTTAGCCTGCCCCCCATCCATGCTCAGAGTTCAAGAAAGCTGGTGGACGAACAGTCTATGCGCATATCTAGAATATGTCAAAAGTGAAAAGTCTGATCTCATGGAAGGTCTTCTGTTATATGACTTTTGGTGAAGCATTTTGGATGACTTGGCCAAATACAGGGAATTTCAGAATTTGAAAATATTAGGATAGAAGCAGCTTGGCTTGGATATCTCTACTCGGCAGAATGTGTAAAACTAGTTGCATGAAAGTGCAATGTACTGCCTGTTATGATGAATCGCGTGCATTGTCTAATCTCGTCAGCATTGAGAAAATCAGCCCAAAGAGAAAGAAGAAGACAAATTAGAAGAGCATACTGTGTGATGAAGTTTGAAAGGACTCACTTTGATGAGGGCGATCCTTTAGAGAAGTAGGAGTTAATCGGAGGGCCAGATGGGCCAGATGATTTTCTCCTTTTCTGCTGGGGCATTTTCGTGCGTTTGGCGGCGGGGCCTGGCAGAGAACTGCGCCGTGCTTCGTTCGTTTCCCTCATGGTAGACCGCTCTTTGGTTTGCAGTGATTGTGCAAAGTGGAAGTCTAAATGTTCGGGCAGGTCCCAGGCAGACACCATCTTGCTGCACTGATCACACCGCTGCCAGTCACAAGAAGAAGAAGAAGTGGTGTTGTCAGGCTGGACACCGACGGCAGTGGAGCAAGCTGCAAGCGGCTGAACAGCAGCTGGCGCCTGCTGTAGCATGTCGATGACGGATCTTGTTGACTGTCCTCCACACGTGGAAGTCACGGTAGATACTATAGCGCCCCCCTTCGTTGCCTGCACTACATCATCACATTCAGTAGATAAACTATCCTGCAGAGGATGCTTAGTCTGACTTGGTTGATCACATGATACAGACTGACTGGGCTGAGCACAGGATACAGACTCACACGTTTCCATTCCGCAAGCATTGTCGGTGCTTCTTGGCTTAGCGGCCACAGCAGCAGAAGCAGAAGTAGCAGCAGTCGACTGTGTGGAGCTGGGCTGCTGAAAGAACTGTGCAATATTCGCCATGTTCTTTGTGGCCTTGACTGACTTGAACTGATCGGCGCACATACCAACGTTAACGACGCCAGGAGACCTGTCGAGACCATACAGAACACACCCAGAAAGAAGACAGGCGATAAGCCAAAATGAACTCGCCGCCAAAGGTGCAGTTACAAGTAGCTGGGCATACACGGGAAGTTGAGAGTTGCCAGTATCATCTATGATAGGAGCAACTCAGCACAAGGTGCATTTAAAAAACTTCCACTCAACGAAATGCACAATGTTCTATATGAGTAACCCAGTTCCTCACTACTCTTGAAATACTAACTTAATACTTTCAATTGCTTGTACTCGTACTGGAAACCTATCTAAACGGGAAGC